>NW_028132698.1:0-83496 GCF_964374135.1 Grampus griseus
GTCTGAGTTGACTCGTGTGAGGCCTGCTGCTCTCAATTCTTGCTGGGAGCTTCAGCAGGACGCTCTGGAGCTCGCCGGCAGAAGAATTGTGAGTCCCCCCGCCCCACCCCGGCCTCGAGCAAAAGTCCAGATTTCCCCCGTTAGGAACACCTCGGAGCGCCAGAGGGAGCGGAGGGGCATGCGTTAACGGAATGCTTCAACCGTGGAAGGTATTTCACGAGACACTGTGCACTCACGTTCGTTGTAACAACTGTCAAAGGGCCCTCACTGTATGCCTTCCAACTCCTCGGCTGTGTTGGAGCCCCAGGAAGTAAATGCGTTCGTTTGACTAAGCTCCGTGAATGTGCAACGGTGATGGCGAAGCGCTGCCCTGTTCGCTCGAAAGCTCTCGTTCGTGCGGCCTTCACACGGCCTCAAGGTACGCAGTTCTAAACAGCCTTACATTCCATGCTGGTGTGCCCAGGCCCCCACCCACCCGCGGGGAGGAATTTGGGCTCTTCGGAGAAACACCAGTGTGCGTCCCAAGTGAAACCGGGGCGTCTCCCCCAGGACGTCGCCGAACGGCAGTCGGATGCCAGAGGGTGTACTTCCAGCCGGAAAAAGAGGGAAAAGGACAGCTTTCCCAGGGACAATTCTGGACCCTTGGGACCATCCAGAATCACCAAGGCCTCAACTTTGCACGGCCTGGGGAACGCTCTTCCGCCTGTCCAGCAATCCCCACGTCAAAACCTTTCTCGGCAGAGGCAGGCACTCTCTCCCTTGTACTAGATAGCTCGGCAGAGCCTTCCGAGAAACATGCTGCGTCATTCAGCTTGAACGTGGGACGCGGAGGGGAGAGGACGCTTTCTCCCCGTTTGCAGGCGCCTTGCGCTTGGCTTCACAGCTGCCTGGAACAGCACTAGCGGCCCGACGTCTCTGCACGGCAGGACTGTCGTTGTGGGCCGAGGCTGCGTGTTCTCCCAAAGCGAAAACCGTGCTGGCAATCCCTTTCTAGGAACTCCTCCCACGGCTCCCCAGGTTCGGCTCCGGCCGAACGAAAGGTGACCTCGGGCCTCAAGGTGAAGTTCCAGTGTTTCACGTCAGGGGGCTTGGGTGTGCAGGGGTCTCCAATGAGGCCATACTCCACCACGGAGTGCCTTAACCCTGCGACGCCCCTGGGGACACACAGGGTAGGAGCCCATTCACCAGTTTCGCAGGATGACCTCTCTCCGTGCCGGAACGGCGGCCTCTGGCTTCTGAGGAACCTTAGCGTAAGCAGGCCCCTGGAGACAGCTCTTCGCTTTCATAGCTAGGGCAGGGTACTCCTCTCTGGGTTGCCCAGGTAGAGTGGCCCAGTCGTCAGAGAGACTGGCGAAAGCAGCGCTGGGCGGACTCCCTTTGCCAGTCAGTCGCACGGCCTCCTTGACTGAGAGAGAACTGCAGTGCCAAAAGACACCGCGCTGACGACTGGCTCCAGGAAGAGACTCGGGACAGCACTCTCACAGAAGCGAAAGCTAGGCTGTGGGCCCAGCCTGAGGAGCAGTACGTACGTTCGCCACACTGCTTTACACAGCTAGGCGTGAGCCGGAGAGCCTTGGTCACTGAGGCCTACCTGAGGTACTGCCATACTTACCCAGTAGATCCCACGCAGAGGTCCCTGTGCCCAAAAGGGCCTCCACGGAAGGGCCCTGTTCCTCCCGTTGTGTTTCCTTGAGGTAATCAGAAACCGCTGAGGATACCTGTAGGAGCTCAGGTATGAAGCTGGGCGACCCTGGCCAAACCTGGTTCCCCTCCGTGGTAGACGAGACAGTGGCGGGTCCTAAGCTGCCTGAGGCACACTCCTCGCGCGCACCTTCTCTTTGCTGCCGGAAGGCCTCACATAAGAAGTCTGAGTTGACTCGTGACGGAAGAAGTCTGAGTTGACTCGTGTGAGGCCTGCTGCTCTCAGTTCCTTGCTGGGAGCTTCAGCAGGAGCGCTCTGGAGCTCGCCGGCAGAAGAATTGTGAGTCCCCCCGCCCCACCCCGGCCTCGAGCAAAAGTCCAGATTTCCCCCGTTAGGAACACCTCGGAGCGCCAGAGGGAGCGGAGGGGCATGCGTTAACGGAATGCTTCAACCGTGGAAGGTATTTCACGAGACACTGTGCACTCACGTTCGTTGTAACAACTGTCAAAGGGCCCTCACTGTATGCCTTCCAACTCCTCGGCTGTGTTGGAGCCCCAGGAAGTAAATGCGTTCGTTTGACTAAGCTCCGTGAATGTGCAACGGTGATGGCGAAGCGCTGCCCTGTTCGCTCGAAAGCTCTCGTTCGTGCGGCCTTCACACGGCCTCAAGGTACGCAGTTCTAAACAGCCTTACATTCCATGCTGGTGTGCCCAGGCCCCCACCCACCCGCGGGGAGGAATTTGGGCTCTTCGGAGAAACACCAGTGTGCGTCCCAAGTGAAACCGGGGCGTCTCCCCCAGGACGTCGCCGAACGGCAGTCGGATGCCAGAGGTGTACTTCCAGCCGGAAAAAGAGGGAAAAGGACAGCTTTCCCAGGGACAATTCTGGACCCTTGGGACCATCCAGAATCACCAAGGCCTCAACTTTGCACGGCCTGGGGAACGCTCTTCCGCCTGTCCAGCAATCCCCACGTCAAAACCTTTCTCGGCAGAGGCAGGCACTCTCTCCCTTGTACTAGATAGCTCGGCAGAGCCTTCCGAGAAACATGCTGCGTCATTCAGCTTCAACGTGGGACGCGGAGGGGAGAGGACGCTTTCTCCCCGTTTGCAGGCGCCTTGCGCTTGGCTTCACAGCTGCCTGGAACAGCACTAGCGGCCCGACGTCTCTGCACGGCAGGACTGTCGTTGTGGGCCGAGGCTGCGTGTTCTCCCAAAGCGAAAACCGTGCTGGCAATCCCTTTCTAGGAACTCCTCCCACGGCTCCCCAGGTTCGGCTCCGGCCGAACGAAAGGTGACCTCGGGCCTCAAGGTGAAGTTCCAGTGTTTCACGTCAGGGGGCTTGGGTGTGCAGGGGTCTCCAATGAGGCCATACTCCACCACGGAGTGCCTTAACCCTGCGACGCCCCTGGGGACACACAGGGTAGGAGCCCATTCACCAGTTTCGCAGGATGACCTCTCTCCGTGCCGGAACGGCGGCCTCTGGCTTCTGAGGAACCTTAGCGTAAGCAGGCCCCTGGAGACAGCTCTTCGCTTTCATAGCTAGGGCAGGGTACTCCTCTCTGGGTTGCCCAGGTAGAGTGGCCCAGTCGTCAGAGAGACTGGCGAAAGCAGCGCTGGGCGGACTCCCTTTGCCAGTCAGTCGCACGGCCTCCTTGACTGAGAGAGAACTGCAGTGCCAAAAGACACCGCGCTGACGACTGGCTCCAGGAAGAGACTCGGGACAGCACTCTCACAGAAGCGAAAGCTAGGCTGTGGGCCCAGCCTGAGGAGCAGTACGTACGTTCGCCACACTGCTTTACACAGCTAGGCGTGAGCCGGAGAGCCTTGGTCACTGAGGCCTACCTGAGGTACTGCCATACTTACCCAGTAGATCCCACGCAGAGGTCCCTGTGCCCAAAAGGGCCTCCACGGAAGGGCCCTGTTCCTCCCGTTGTGTTTCCTTGAGGTAATCAGAAACCGCTGAGGATACCTGTAGGAGCTCAGGTATGAAGCTGGGCGACCCTGGCCAAACCTGGTTCCCCTCCGTGGTAGACGAGACAGTGGCGGGTCCTAAGCTGCCTGAGGCACACTCCTCGCGCGCACCTTCTCTTTGCTGCCGGAAGGCCTCACATAAGAAGTCTGAGTTGACTCGTGACGGAAGAAGTCTGAGTTGACTCGTGTGAGGCCTGCTGCTCTCAGTTCCTTGCTGGGAGCTTCAGCAGGAGCGCTCTGGAGCTCGCCGGCAGAAGAATTGTGAGTCCCCCCGCCCCACCCCGGCCTCGAGCAAAAGTCCAGATTTCCCCCGTTAGGAACACCTCGGAGCGCCAGAGGGAGCGGAGGGGCATGCGTTAACGGAATGCTTCAACCGTGGAAGGTATTTCACGAGACACTGTGCACTCACGTTCGTTGTAACAACTGTCAAAGGGCCCTCACTGTATGCCTTCCAACTCCTCGGCTGTGTTGGAGCCCCAGGAAGTAAATGCGTTCGTTTGACTAAGCTCCGTGAATGTGCAACGGTGATGGCGAAGCGCTGCCCTGTTCGCTCGAAAGCTCTCGTTCGTGCGGCCTTCACACGGCCTCAAGGTACGCAGTTCTAAACAGCCTTACATTCCATGCTGGTGTGCCCAGGCCCCCACCCACCCGCGGGGAGGAATTTGGGCTCTTCGGAGAAACACCAGTGTGCGTCCCAAGTGAAACCGGGGCGTCTCCCCCAGGACGTCGCCGAACGGCAGTCGGATGCCAGAGGTGTACTTCCAGCCGGAAAAAGAGGGAAAAGGACAGCTTTCCCAGGGACAATTCTGGACCCTTGGGACCATCCAGAATCACCAAGGCCTCAACTTTGCACGGCCTGGGGAACGCTCTTCCGCCTGTCCAGCAATCCCCACGTCAAAACCTTTCTCGGCAGAGGCAGGCACTCTCTCCCTTGTACTAGATAGCTCGGCAGAGCCTTCCGAGAAACATGCTGCGTCATTCAGCTTGAACGTGGGACGCGGAGGGGAGAGGACGCTTTCTCCCCGTTTGCAGGCGCCTTGCGCTTGGCTTCACAGCTGCCTGGAACAGCACTAGCGGCCCGACGTCTCTGCACGGCAGGACTGTCGTTGTGGGCCGAGGCTGCGTGTTCTCCCAAAGCGAAAACCGTGCTGGCAATCCCTTTCTAGGAACTCCTCCCACGGCTCCCCAGGTTCGGCTCCGGCCGAACGAAAGGTGACCTCGGGCCTCAAGGTGAAGTTCCAGTGTTTCACGTCAGGGGGCTTGGGTGTGCAGGGGTCTCCAATGAGGCCATACTCCACCACGGAGTGCCTTAACCCTGCGACGCCCCTGGGGACACACAGGGTAGGAGCCCATTCACCAGTTTCGCAGGATGACCTCTCTCCGTGCCGGAACGGCGGCCTCTGGCTTCTGAGGAACCTTAGCGTAAGCAGGCCCCTGGAGACAGCTCTTCGCTTTCATAGCTAGGGCAGGGTACTCCTCTCTGGGTTGCCCAGGTAGAGTGGCCCAGTCGTCAGAGAGACTGGCGAAAGCAGCGCTGGGCGGACTCCCTTTGCCAGTCAGTCGCACGGCCTCCTTGACTGAGAGAGAACTGCAGTGCCAAAAGACACCGCGCTGACGACTGGCTCCAGGAAGAGACTCGGGACAGCACTCTCACAGAAGCGAAAGCTAGGCTGTGGGCCCAGCCTGAGGAGCAGTACGTACGTTCGCCACACTGCTTTACACAGCTAGGCGTGAGCCGGAGAGCCTTGGTCACTGAGGCCTACCTGAGGTACTGCCATACTTACCCAGTAGATCCCACGCAGAGGTCCCTGTGCCCAAAAGGGCCTCCACGGAAGGGCCCTGTTCCTCCCGTTGTGTTTCCTTGAGGTAATCAGAAACCGCTGAGGATACCTGTAGGAGCTCAGGTATGAAGCTGGGCGACCCTGGCCAAACCTGGTTCCCCTCCGTGGTAGACGAGACAGTGGCGGGTCCTAAGCTGCCTGAGGCACACTCCTCGCGCGCACCTTCTCTTTGCTGCCGGAAGGCCTCACATAAGAAGTCTGAGTTGACTCGTGACGGAAGAAGTCTGAGTTGACTCGTGTGAGGCCTGCTGCTCTCAGTTCCTTGCTGGGAGCTTCAGCAGGAGCGCTCTGGAGCTCGCCGGCAGAAGAATTGTGAGTCCCCCCGCCCCACCCCGGCCTCGAGCAAAAGTCCAGATTTCCCCCGTTAGGAACACCTCGGAGCGCCAGAGGGAGCGGAGGGGCATGCGTTAACGGAATGCTTCAACCGTGGAAGGTATTTCACGAGACACTGTGCACTCACGTTCGTTGTAACAACTGTCAAAGGGCCCTCACTGTATGCCTTCCAACTCCTCGGCTGTGTTGGAGCCCCAGGAAGTAAATGCGTTCGTTTGACTAAGCTCCGTGAATGTGCAACGGTGATGGCGAAGCGCTGCCCTGTTCGCTCGAAAGCTCTCGTTCGTGCGGCCTTCACACGGCCTCAAGGTACGCAGTTCTAAACAGCCTTACATTCCATGCTGGTGTGCCCAGGCCCCCACCCACCCGCGGGGAGGAATTTGGGCTCTTCGGAGAAACACCAGTGTGCGTCCCAAGTGAAACCGGGGCGTCTCCCCCAGGACGTCGCCGAACGGCAGTCGGATGCCAGAGGTGTACTTCCAGCCGGAAAAAGAGGGAAAAGGACAGCTTTCCCAGGGACAATTCTGGACCCTTGGGACCATCCAGAATCACCAAGGCCTCAACTTTGCACGGCCTGGGGAACGCTCTTCCGCCTGTCCAGCAATCCCCACGTCAAAACCTTTCTCGGCAGAGGCAGGCACTCTCTCCCTTGTACTAGATAGCTCGGCAGAGCCTTCCGAGAAACATGCTGCGTCATTCAGCTTGAACGTGGGACGCGGAGGGGAGAGGACGCTTTCTCCCCGTTTGCAGGCGCCTTGCGCTTGGCTTCACAGCTGCCTGGAACAGCACTAGCGGCCCGACGTCTCTGCACGGCAGGACTGTCGTTGTGGGCCGAGGCTGCGTGTTCTCCCAAAGCGAAAACCGTGCTGGCAATCCCTTTCTAGGAACTCCTCCCACGGCTCCCCAGGTTCGGCTCCGGCCGAACGAAAGGTGACCTCGGGCCTCAAGGTGAAGTTCCAGTGTTTCACGTCAGGGGGCTTGGGTGTGCAGGGGTCTCCAATGAGGCCATACTCCACCACGGAGTGCCTTAACCCTGCGACGCCCCTGGGGACACACAGGGTAGGAGCCCATTCACCAGTTTCGCAGGATGACCTCTCTCCGTGCCGGAACGGCGGCCTCTGGCTTCTGAGGAACCTTAGCGTAAGCAGGCCCCTGGAGACAGCTCTTCGCTTTCATAGCTAGGGCAGGGTACTCCTCTCTGGGTTGCCCAGGTAGAGTGGCCCAGTCGTCAGAGAGACTGGCGAAAGCAGCGCTGGGCGGACTCCCTTTGCCAGTCAGTCGCACGGCCTCCTTGACTGAGAGAGAACTGCAGTGCCAAAAGACACCGCGCTGACGACTGGCTCCAGGAAGAGACTCGGGACAGCACTCTCACAGAAGCGAAAGCTAGGCTGTGGGCCCAGCCTGAGGAGCAGTACGTACGTTCGCCACACTGCTTTACACAGCTAGGCGTGAGCCGGAGAGCCTTGGTCACTGAGGCCTACCTGAGGTACTGCCATACTTACCCAGTAGATCCCACGCAGAGGTCCCTGTGCCCAAAAGGGCCTCCACGGAAGGGCCCTGTTCCTCCCGTTGTGTTTCCTTGAGGTAATCAGAAACCGCTGAGGATACCTGTAGGAGCTCAGGTATGAAGCTGGGCGACCCTGGCCAAACCTGGTTCCCCTCCGTGGTAGACGAGACAGTGGCGGGTCCTAAGCTGCCTGAGGCACACTCCTCGCGCGCACCTTCTCTTTGCTGCCGGAAGGCCTCACATAAGAAGTCTGAGTTGACTCGTGACGGAAGAAGTCTGAGTTGACTCGTGTGAGGCCTGCTGCTCTCAGTTCCTTGCTGGGAGCTTCAGCAGGAGCGCTCTGGAGCTCGCCGGCAGAAGAATTGTGAGTCCCCCCGCCCCACCCCGGCCTCGAGCAAAAGTCCAGATTTCCCCCGTTAGGAACACCTCGGAGCGCCAGAGGGAGCGGAGGGGCATGCGTTAACGGAATGCTTCAACCGTGGAAGGTATTTCACGAGACACTGTGCACTCACGTTCGTTGTAACAACTGTCAAAGGGCCCTCACTGTATGCCTTCCAACTCCTCGGCTGTGTTGGAGCCCCAGGAAGTAAATGCGTTCGTTTGACTAAGCTCCGTGAATGTGCAACGGTGATGGCGAAGCGCTGCCCTGTTCGCTCGAAAGCTCTCGTTCGTGCGGCCTTCACACGGCCTCAAGGTACGCAGTTCTAAACAGCCTTACATTCCATGCTGGTGTGCCCAGGCCCCCACCCACCCGCGGGGAGGAATTTGGGCTCTTCGGAGAAACACCAGTGTGCGTCCCAAGTGAAACCGGGGCGTCTCCCCCAGGACGTCGCCGAACGGCAGTCGGATGCCAGAGGTGTACTTCCAGCCGGAAAAAGAGGGAAAAGGACAGCTTTCCCAGGGACAATTCTGGACCCTTGGGACCATCCAGAATCACCAAGGCCTCAACTTTGCACGGCCTGGGGAACGCTCTTCCGCCTGTCCAGCAATCCCCACGTCAAAACCTTTCTCGGCAGAGGCAGGCACTCTCTCCCTTGTACTAGATAGCTCGGCAGAGCCTTCCGAGAAACATGCTGCGTCATTCAGCTTGAACGTGGGACGCGGAGGGGAGAGGACGCTTTCTCCCCGTTTGCAGGCGCCTTGCGCTTGGCTTCACAGCTGCCTGGAACAGCACTAGCGGCCCGACGTCTCTGCACGGCAGGACTGTCGTTGTGGGCCGAGGCTGCGTGTTCTCCCAAAGCGAAAACCGTGCTGGCAATCCCTTTCTAGGAACTCCTCCCACGGCTCCCCAGGTTCGGCTCCGGCCGAACGAAAGGTGACCTCGGGCCTCAAGGTGAAGTTCCAGTGTTTCACGTCAGGGGGCTTGGGTGTGCAGGGGTCTCCAATGAGGCCATACTCCACCACGGAGTGCCTTAACCCTGCGACGCCCCTGGGGACACACAGGGTAGGAGCCCATTCACCAGTTTCGCAGGATGACCTCTCTCCGTGCCGGAACGGCGGCCTCTGGCTTCTGAGGAACCTTAGCGTAAGCAGGCCCCTGGAGACAGCTCTTCGCTTTCATAGCTAGGGCAGGGTACTCCTCTCTGGGTTGCCCAGGTAGAGTGGCCCAGTCGTCAGAGAGACTGGCGAAAGCAGCGCTGGGCGGACTCCCTTTGCCAGTCAGTCGCACGGCCTCCTTGACTGAGAGAGAACTGCAGTGCCAAAAGACACCGCGCTGACGACTGGCTCCAGGAAGAGACTCGGGACAGCACTCTCACAGAAGCGAAAGCTAGGCTGTGGGCCCAGCCTGAGGAGCAGTACGTACGTTCGCCACACTGCTTTACACAGCTAGGCGTGAGCCGGAGAGCCTTGGTCACTGAGGCCTACCTGAGGTACTGCCATACTTACCCAGTAGATCCCACGCAGAGGTCCCTGTGCCCAAAAGGGCCTCCACGGAAGGGCCCTGTTCCTCCCGTTGTGTTTCCTTGAGGTAATCAGAAACCGCTGAGGATACCTGTAGGAGCTCAGGTATGAAGCTGGGCGACCCTGGCCAAACCTGGTTCCCCTCCGTGGTAGACGAGACAGTGGCGGGTCCTAAGCTGCCTGAGGCACACTCCTCGCGCGCACCTTCTCTTTGCTGCCGGAAGGCCTCACATAAGAAGTCTGAGTTGACTCGTGACGGAAGAAGTCTGAGTTGACTCGTGTGAGGCCTGCTGCTCTCAGTTCCTTGCTGGGAGCTTCAGCAGGAGCGCTCTGGAGCTCGCCGGCAGAAGAATTGTGAGTCCCCCCGCCCCACCCCGGCCTCGAGCAAAAGTCCAGATTTCCCCCGTTAGGAACACCTCGGAGCGCCAGAGGGAGCGGAGGGGCATGCGTTAACGGAATGCTTCAACCGTGGAAGGTATTTCACGAGACACTGTGCACTCACGTTCGTTGTAACAACTGTCAAAGGGCCCTCACTGTATGCCTTCCAACTCCTCGGCTGTGTTGGAGCCCCAGGAAGTAAATGCGTTCGTTTGACTAAGCTCCGTGAATGTGCAACGGTGATGGCGAAGCGCTGCCCTGTTCGCTCGAAAGCTCTCGTTCGTGCGGCCTTCACACGGCCTCAAGGTACGCAGTTCTAAACAGCCTTACATTCCATGCTGGTGTGCCCAGGCCCCCACCCACCCGCGGGGAGGAATTTGGGCTCTTCGGAGAAACACCAGTGTGCGTCCCAAGTGAAACCGGGGCGTCTCCCCCAGGACGTCGCCGAACGGCAGTCGGATGCCAGAGGTGTACTTCCAGCCGGAAAAAGAGGGAAAAGGACAGCTTTCCCAGGGACAATTCTGGACCCTTGGGACCATCCAGAATCACCAAGGCCTCAACTTTGCACGGCCTGGGGAACGCTCTTCCGCCTGTCCAGCAATCCCCACGTCAAAACCTTTCTCGGCAGAGGCAGGCACTCTCTCCCTTGTACTAGATAGCTCGGCAGAGCCTTCCGAGAAACATGCTGCGTCATTCAGCTTGAACGTGGGACGCGGAGGGGAGAGGACGCTTTCTGCCCGTTTGCAGGCGCCTTGCGCTTGGCTTCACAGCTGCCTGGAACAGCACTAGCGGCCCGACGTCTCTGCACGGCAGGACTGTCGTTGTGGGCCGAGGCTGCGTGTTCTCCCAAAGCGAAAACCGTGCTGGCAATCCCTTTCTAGGAACTCCTCCCACGGCTCCCCAGGTTCGGCTCCGGCCGAACGAAAGGTGACCTCGGGCCTCAAGGTGAAGTTCCAGTGTTTCACGTCAGGGGGCTTGGGTGTGCAGGGGTCTCCAATGAGGCCATACTCCACCACGGAGTGCCTTAACCCTGCGACGCCCCTGGGGACACACAGGGTAGGAGCCCATTCACCAGTTTCGCAGGATGACCTCTCTCCGTGCCGGAACGGCGGCCTCTGGCTTCTGAGGAACCTTAGCGTAAGCAGGCCCCTGGAGACAGCTCTTCGCTTTCATAGCTAGGGCAGGGTACTCCTCTCTGGGTTGCCCAGGTAGAGTGGCCCAGTCGTCAGAGAGACTGGCGAAAGCAGCGCTGGGCGGACTCCCTTTGCCAGTCAGTCGCACGGCCTCCTTGACTGAGAGAGAACTGCAGTGCCAAAAGACACCGCGCTGACGACTGGCTCCAGGAAGAGACTCGGGACAGCACTCTCACAGAAGCGAAAGCTAGGCTGTGGGCCCAGCCTGAGGAGCAGTACGTACGTTCGCCACACTGCTTTACACAGCTAGGCGTGAGCCGGAGAGCCTTGGTCACTGAGGCCTACCTGAGGTACTGCCATACTTACCCAGTAGATCCCACGCAGAGGTCCCTGTGCCCAAAAGGGCCTCCACGGAAGGGCCCTGTTCCTCCCGTTGTGTTTCCTTGAGGTAATCAGAAACCGCTGAGGATACCTGTAGGAGCTCAGGTATGAAGCTGGGCGACCCTGGCCAAACCTGGTTCCCCTCCGTGGTAGACGAGACAGTGGCGGGTCCTAAGCTGCCTGAGGCACACTCCTCGCGCGCACCTTCTCTTTGCTGCCGGAAGGCCTCACATAAGAAGTCTGAGTTGACTCGTGACGGAAGAAGTCTGAGTTGACTCGTGTGAGGCCTGCTGCTCTCAGTTCCTTGCTGGGAGCTTCAGCAGGAGCGCTCTGGAGCTCGCCGGCAGAAGAATTGTGAGTCCCCCCGCCCCACCCCGGCCTCGAGCAAAAGTCCAGATTTCCCCCGTTAGGAACACCTCGGAGCGCCAGAGGGAGCGGAGGGGCATGCGTTAACGGAATGCTTCAACCGTGGAAGGTATTTCACGAGACACTGTGCACTCACGTTCGTTGTAACAACTGTCAAAGGGCCCTCACTGTATGCCTTCCAACTCCTCGGCTGTGTTGGAGCCCCAGGAAGTAAATGCGTTCGTTTGACTAAGCTCCGTGAATGTGCAACGGTGATGGCGAAGCGCTGCCCTGTTCGCTCGAAAGCTCTCGTTCGTGCGGCCTTCACACGGCCTCAAGGTACGCAGTTCTAAACAGCCTTACATTCCATGCTGGTGTGCCCAGGCCCCCACCCACCCGCGGGGAGGAATTTGGGCTCTTCGGAGAAACACCAGTGTGCGTCCCAAGTGAAACCGGGGCGTCTCCCCCAGGACGTCGCCGAACGGCAGTCGGATGCCAGAGGTGTACTTCCAGCCGGAAAAAGAGGGAAAAGGACAGCTTTCCCAGGGACAATTCTGGACCCTTGGGACCATCCAGAATCACCAAGGCCTCAACTTTGCACGGCCTGGGGAACGCTCTTCCGCCTGTCCAGCAATCCCCACGTCAAAACCTTTCTCGGCAGAGGCAGGCACTCTCTCCCTTGTACTAGATAGCTCGGCAGAGCCTTCCGAGAAACATGCTGCGTCATTCAGCTTGAACGTGGGACGCGGAGGGGAGAGGACGCTTTCTCCCCGTTTGCAGGCGCCTTGCGCTTGGCTTCACAGCTGCCTGGAACAGCACTAGCGGCCCGACGTCTCTGCACGGCAGGACTGTCGTTGTGGGCCGAGGCTGCGTGTTCTCCCAAAGCGAAAACCGTGCTGGCAATCCCTTTCTAGGAACTCCTCCCACGGCTCCCCAGGTTCGGCTCCGGCCGAACGAAAGGTGACCTCGGGCCTCAAGGTGAAGTTCCAGTGTTTCACGTCAGGGGGCTTGGGTGTGCAGGGGTCTCCAATGAGGCCATACTCCACCACGGAGTGCCTTAACCCTGCGACGCCCCTGGGGACACACAGGGTAGGAGCCCATTCACCAGTTTCGCAGGATGACCTCTCTCCGTGCCGGAACGGCGGCCTCTGGCTTCTGAGGAACCTTAGCGTAAGCAGGCCCCTGGAGACAGCTCTTCGCTTTCATAGCTAGGGCAGGGTACTCCTCTCTGGGTTGCCCAGGTAGAGTGGCCCAGTCGTCAGAGAGACTGGCGAAAGCAGCGCTGGGCGGACTCCCTTTGCCAGTCAGTCGCACGGCCTCCTTGACTGAGAGAGAACTGCAGTGCCAAAAGACACCGCGCTGACGACTGGCTCCAGGAAGAGACTCGGGACAGCACTCTCACAGAAGCGAAAGCTAGGCTGTGGGCCCAGCCTGAGGAGCAGTACGTACGTTCGCCACACTGCTTTACACAGCTAGGCGTGAGCCGGAGAGCCTTGGTCACTGAGGCCTACCTGAGGTACTGCCATACTTACCCAGTAGATCCCACGCAGAGGTCCCTGTGCCCAAAAGGGCCTCCACGGAAGGGCCCTGTTCCTCCCGTTGTGTTTCCTTGAGGTAATCAGAAACCGCTGAGGATACCTGTAGGAGCTCAGGTATGAAGCTGGGCGACCCTGGCCAAACCTGGTTCCCCTCCGTGGTAGACGAGACAGTGGCGGGTCCTAAGCTGCCTGAGGCACACTCCTCGCGCGCACCTTCTCTTTGCTGCCGGAAGGCCTCACATAAGAAGTCTGAGTTGACTCGTGACGGAAGAAGTCTGAGTTGACTCGTGTGAGGCCTGCTGCTCTCAGTTCCTTGCTGGGAGCTTCAGCAGGAGCGCTCTGGAGCTCGCCGGCAGAAGAATTGTGAGTCCCCCCGCCCCACCCCGGCCTCGAGCAAAAGTCCAGATTTCCCCCGTTAGGAACACCTCGGAGCGCCAGAGGGAGCGGAGGGGCATGCGTTAACGGAATGCTTCAACCGTGGAAGGTATTTCACGAGACACTGTGCACTCACGTTCGTTGTAACAACTGTCAAAGGGCCCTCACTGTATGCCTTCCAACTCCTCGGCTGTGTTGGAGCCCCAGGAAGTAAATGCGTTCGTTTGACTAAGCTCCGTGAATGTGCAACGGTGATGGCGAAGCGCTGCCCTGTTCGCTCGAAAGCTCTCGTTCGTGCGGCCTTCACACGGCCTCAAGGTACGCAGTTCTAAACAGCCTTACATTCCATGCTGGTGTGCCCAGGCCCCCACCCACCCGCGGGGAGGAATTTGGGCTCTTCGGAGAAACACCAGTGTGCGTCCCAAGTGAAACCGGGGCGTCTCCCCCAGGACGTCGCCGAACGGCAGTCGGATGCCAGAGGTGTACTTCCAGCCGGGAAAAGAGGGAAAAGGACAGCTTTCCCAGGGACAATTCTGGACCCATGGGACCATCCAGAATCACCAAGGCCTCAACTTTGCACGGCCTGGGGAACGCTCTTCCGCCTGTCCAGCAATCCCCACGTCAAAACCTTTCTCGGCAGAGGCAGGCACTCTCTCCCTTGTACTAGATAGCTCGGCAGAGACTTCCAAGAAACATGCTGCGTCATTCAGCTTGAACGTGGGACGCGGAGGGGAGAGGACGCTTTCTCCCCGTTTGCAGGCGCCTTGCGCTTGGCTTCACAGCTGCCTGGAACAGCACTAGCGGCCCGACGTCTCTGCACGGCAGGACTGTCGTTGTGGGCCGAGGCTGCGTGTTCTCCCAAAGCGAAAACCGTGCTGGCAATCCCTTTCTAGGAACTCCTCCCACGGCTCCCCAGGTTCGGCTCCGGCCGAACGAAAGGTGACCTCGGGCCTCAAGGTGAAGTTCCAGTGTTTCACGTCAGGGGGCTTGGGTGTGCAGGGGTCTCCAATGAGGCCATACTCCACCACGGAGTGCCTTAACCCTGCGACGCCCCTGGGGACACACAGGGTAGGAGCCCATTCACCAGTTTCGCAGGATGACCTCTCTCCGTGCCGGAACGGCGGCCTCTGGCTTCTGAGGAACCTTAGCGTAAGCAGGCCCCTGGAGACAGCTCTTCGCTTTCATAGCTAGGGCAGGGTACTCCTCTCTGGGTTGCCCAGGTAGAGTGGCCCAGTCGTCAGAGAGACTGGCGAAAGCAGCGCTGGGCGGACTCCCTTTGCCAGTCAGTCGCACGGCCTCCTTGACTGAGAGAGAACTGCAGTGCCAAAAGACACCGCGCTGACGACTGGCTCCAGGAAGAGACTCGGGACAGCACTCTCACAGAAGCGAAAGCTAGGCTGTGGGCCCAGCCTGAGGAGCAGTACGTACGTTCGCCACACTGCTTTACACAGCTAGGCGTGAGCCGGAGAGCCTTGGTCACTGAGGCCTACCTGAGGTACTGCCATACTTACCCAGTAGATCCCACGCAGAGGTCCCTGTGCCCAAAAGGGCCTCCACGGAAGGGCCCTGTTCCTCCCGTTGTGTTTCCTTGAGGTAATCAGAAACCGCTGAGGATACCTGTAGGAGCTCAGGTATGAAGCTGGGCGACCCTGGCCAAACCTGGTTCCCCTCCGTGGTAGACGAGACAGTGGCGGGTCCTAAGCTGCCTGAGGCACACTCCTCGCGCGCACCTTCTCTTTGCTGCCGGAAGGCCTCACATAAGAAGTCTGAGTTGACTCGTGACGGAAGAAGTCTGAGTTGACTCGTGTGAGGCCTGCTGCTCTCAGTTCCTTGCTGGGAGCTTCAGCAGGAGCGCTCTGGAGCTCGCCGGCAGAAGAATTGTGAGTCCCCCCGCCCCACCCCGGCCTCGAGCAAAAGTCCAGATTTCCCCCGTTAGGAACACCTCGGAGCGCCAGAGGGAGCGGAGGGGCATGCGTTAACGGAATGCTTCAACCGTGGAAGGTATTTCACGAGACACTGTGCACTCACGTTCGTTGTAACAACTGTCAAAGGGCCCTCACTGTATGCCTTCCAACTCCTCGGCTGTGTTGGAGCCCCAGGAAGTAAATGCGTTCGTTTGACTAAGCTCCGTGAATGTGCAACGGTGATGGCGAAGCGCTGCCCTGTTCGCTCGAAAGCTCTCGTTCGTGCGGCCTTCACACGGCCTCAAGGTACGCAGTTCTAAACAGCCTTACATTCCATGCTGGTGTGCCCAGGCCCCCACCCACCCGCGGGGAGGAATTTGGGCTCTTCGGAGAAACACCAGTGTGCGTCCCAAGTGAAACCGGGGCGTCTCCCCCAGGACGTCGCCGAACGGCAGTCGGATGCCAGAGGTGTACTTCCAGCCGGAAAAAGAGGGAAAAGGACAGCTTTCCCAGGGACAATTCTGGACCCTTGGGACCATCCAGAATCACCAAGGCCTCAACTTTGCACGGCCTGGGGAACGCTCTTCCGCCTGTCCAGCAATCCCCACGTCAAAACCTTTCTCGGCAGAGGCAGGCACTCTCTCCCTTGTACTAGATAGCTCGGCAGAGCCTTCCGAGAAACATGCTGCGTCATTCAGCTTGAACGTGGGACGCGGAGGGGAGAGGACGCTTTCTCCCCGTTTGCAGGCGCCTTGCGCTTGGCTTCACAGCTGCCTGGAACAGCACTAGCGGCCCGACGTCTCTGCACGGCAGGACTGTCGTTGTGGGCCGAGGCTGCGTGTTCTCCCAAAGCGAAAACCGTGCTGGCAATCCCTTTCTAGGAACTCCTCCCACGGCTCCCCAGGTTCGGCTCCGGCCGAACGAAAGGTGACCTCGGGCCTCAAGGTGAAGTTCCAGTGTTTCACGTCAGGGGGCTTGGGTGTGCAGGGGTCTCCAATGAGGCCATACTCCACCACGGAGTGCCTTAACCCTGCGACGCCCCTGGGGACACACAGGGTAGGAGCCCATTCACCAGTTTCGCAGGATGACCTCTCTCCGTGCCGGAACGGCGGCCTCTGGCTTCTGAGGAACCTTAGCGTAAGCAGGCCCCTGGAGACAGCTCTTCGCTTTCATAGCTAGGGCAGGGTACTCCTCTCTGGGTTGCCCAGGTAGAGTGGCCCAGTCGTCAGAGAGACTGGCGAAAGCAGCGCTGGGCGGACTCCCTTTGCCAGTCAGTCGCACGGCCTCCTTGACTGAGAGAGAACTGCAGTGCCAAAAGACACCGCGCTGACGACTGGCTCCAGGAAGAGACTCGGGACAGCACTCTCACAGAAGCGAAAGCTAGGCTGTGGGCCCAGCCTGAGGAGCAGTACGTACGTTCGCCACACTGCTTTACACAGCTAGGCGTGAGCCGGAGAGCCTTGGTCACTGAGGCCTACCTGAGGTACTGCCATACTTACCCAGTAGATCCCACGCAGAGGTCCCTGTGCCCAAAAGGGCCTCCACGGAAGGGCCCTGTTCCTCCCGTTGTGTTTCCTTGAGGTAATCAGAAACCGCTGAGGATACCTGTAGGAGCTCAGGTATGAAGCTGGGCGACCCTGGCCAAACCTGGTTCCCCTCCGTGGTAGACGAGACAGTGGCGGGTCCTAAGCTGCCTGAGGCACACTCCTCGCGCGCACCTTCTCTTTGCTGCCGGAAGGCCTCACATAAGAAGTCTGAGTTGACTCGTGACGGAAGAAGTCTGAGTTGACTCGTGTGAGGCCTGCTGCTCTCAGTTCCTTGCTGGGAGCTTCAGCAGGAGCGCTCTGGAGCTCGCCGGCAGAAGAATTGTGAGTCCCCCCGCCCCACCCCGGCCTCGAGCAAAAGTCCAGATTTCCCCCGTTAGGAACACCTCGGAGCGCCAGAGGGAGCGGAGGGGCATGCGTTAACGGAATGCTTCAACCGTGGAAGGTATTTCACGAGACACTGTGCACTCACGTTCGTTGTAACAACTGTCAAAGGGCCCTCACTGTATGCCTTCCAACTCCTCGGCTGTGTTGGAGCCCCAGGAAGTAAATGCGTTCGTTTGACTAAGCTCCGTGAATGTGCAACGGTGATGGCGAAGCGCTGCCCTGTTCGCTCGAAAGCTCTCGTTCGTGCGGCCTTCACACGGCCTCAAGGTACGCAGTTCTAAACAGCCTTACATTCCATGCTGGTGTGCCCAGGCCCCCACCCACCCGCGGGGAGGAATTTGGGCTCTTCGGAGAAACACCAGTGTGCGTCCCAAGTGAAACCGGGGCGTCTCCCCCAGGACGTCGCCGAACGGCAGTCGGATGCCAGAGGTGTACTTCCAGCCGGAAAAAGAGGGAAAAGGACAGCTTTCCCAGGGACAATTCTGGACCCTTGGGACCATCCAGAATCACCAAGGCCTCAACTTTGCACGGCCTGGGGAACGCTCTTCCGCCTGTCCAGCAATCCCCACGTCAAAACCTTTCTCGGCAGAGGCAGGCACTCTCTCCCTTGTACTAGATAGCTCGGCAGAGCCTTCCGAGAAACATGCTGCGTCATTCAGCTTCAACGTGGGACGCGGAGGGGAGAGGACGCTTTCTCCCCGTTTGCAGGCGCCTTGCGCTTGGCTTCACAGCTGCCTGGAACAGCACTAGCGGCCCGACGTCTCTGCACGGCAGGACTGTCGTTGTGGGCCGAGGCTGCGTGTTCTCCCAAAGCGAAAACCGTGCTGGCAATCCCTTTCTAGGAACTCCTCCCACGGCTCCCCAGGTTCGGCTCCGGCCGAACGAAAGGTGACCTCGGGCCTCAAGGTGAAGTTCCAGTGTTTCACGTCAGGGGGCTTGGGTGTGCAGGGGTCTCCAATGAGGCCATACTCCACCACGGAGTGCCTTAACCCTGCGACGCCCCTGGGGACACACAGGGTAGGAGCCCATTCACCAGTTTCGCAGGATGACCTCTCTCCGTGCCGGAACGGCGGCCTCTGGCTTCTGAGGAACCTTAGCGTAAGCAGGCCCCTGGAGACAGCTCTTCGCTTTCATAGCTAGGGCAGGGTACTCCTCTCTGGGTTGCCCAGGTAGAGTGGCCCAGTCGTCAGAGAGACTGGCGAAAGCAGCGCTGGGCGGACTCCCTTTGCCAGTCAGTCGCACGGCCTCCTTGACTGAGAGAGAACTGCAGTGCCAAAAGACACCGCGCTGACGACTGGCTCCAGGAAGAGACTCGGGACAGCACTCTCACAGAAGCGAAAGCTAGGCTGTGGGCCCAGCCTGAGGAGCAGTACGTACGTTCGCCACACTGCTTTACACAGCTAGGCGTGAGCCGGAGAGCCTTGGTCACTGAGGCCTACCTGAGGTACTGCCATACTTACCCAGTAGATCCCACGCAGAGGTCCCTGTGCCCAAAAGGGCCTCCACGGAAGGGCCCTGTTCCTCCCGTTGTGTTTCCTTGAGGTAATCAGAAACCGCTGAGGATACCTGTAGGAGCTCAGGTATGAAGCTGGGCGACCCTGGCCAAACCTGGTTCCCCTCCGTGGTAGACGAGACAGTGGCGGGTCCTAAGCTGCCTGAGGCACACTCCTCGCGCGCACCTTCTCTTTGCTGCCGGAAGGCCTCACATAAGAAGTCTGAGTTGACTCGTGACGGAAGAAGTCTGAGTTGACTCGTGTGAGGCCTGCTGCTCTCAGTTCCTTGCTGGGAGCTTCAGCAGGAGCGCTCTGGAGCTCGCCGGCAGAAGAATTGTGAGTCCCCCCGCCCCACCCCGGCCTCGAGCAAAAGTCCAGATTTCCCCCGTTAGGAACACCTCGGAGCGCCAGAGGGAGCGGAGGGGCATGCGTTAACGGAATGCTTCAACCGTGGAAGGTATTTCACGAGACACTGTGCACTCACGTTCGTTGTAACAACTGTCAAAGGGCCCTCACTGTATGCCTTCCAACTCCTCGGCTGTGTTGGAGCCCCAGGAAGTAAATGCGTTCGTTTGACTAAGCTCCGTGAATGTGCAACGGTGATGGCGAAGCGCTGCCCTGTTCGCTCGAAAGCTCTCGTTCGTGCGGCCTTCACACGGCCTCAAGGTACGCAGTTCTAAACAGCCTTACATTCCATGCTGGTGTGCCCAGGCCCCCACCCACCCGCGGGGAGGAATTTGGGCTCTTCGGAGAAACACCAGTGTGCGTCCCAAGTGAAACCGGGGCGTCTCCCCCAGGACGTCGCCGAACGGCAGTCGGATGCCAGAGGTGTACTTCCAGCCGGAAAAAGAGGGAAAAGGACAGCTTTCCCAGGGACAATTCTGGACCCTTGGGACCATCCAGAATCACCAAGGCCTCAACTTTGCACGGCCTGGGGAACGCTCTTCCGCCTGTCCAGCAATCCCCACGTCAAAACCTTTCTCGGCAGAGGCAGGCACTCTCTCCCTTGTACTAGATAGCTCGGCAGAGCCTTCCGAGAAACATGCTGCGTCATTCAGCTTGAACGTGGGACGCGGAGGGGAGAGGACGCTTTCTCCCCGTTTGCAGGCGCCTTGCGCTTGGCTTCACAGCTGCCTGGAACAGCACTAGCGGCCCGACGTCTCTGCACGGCAGGACTGTCGTTGTGGGCCGAGGCTGCGTGTTCTCCCAAAGCGAAAACCGTGCTGGCAATCCCTTTCTAGGAACTCCTCCCACGGCTCCCCAGGTTCGGCTCCGGCCGAACGAAAGGTGACCTCGGGCCTCAAGGTGAAGTTCCAGTGTTTCACGTCAGGGGGCTTGGGTGTGCAGGGGTCTCCAATGAGGCCATACTCCACCACGGAGTGCCTTAACCCTGCGACGCCCCTGGGGACACACAGGGTAGGAGCCCATTCACCAGTTTCGCAGGATGACCTCTCTCCGTGCCGGAACGGCGGCCTCTGGCTTCTGAGGAACCTTAGCGTAAGCAGGCCCCTGGAGACAGCTCTTCGCTTTCATAGCTAGGGCAGGGTACTCCTCTCTGGGTTGCCCAGGTAGAGTGGCCCAGTCGTCAGAGAGACTGGCGAAAGCAGCGCTGGGCGGACTCCCTTTGCCAGTCAGTCGCACGGCCTCCTTGACTGAGAGAGAACTGCAGTGCCAAAAGACACCGCGCTGACGACTGGCTCCAGGAAGAGACTCGGGACAGCACTCTCACAGAAGCGAAAGCTAGGCTGTGGGCCCAGCCTGAGGAGCAGTACGTACGTTCGCCACACTGCTTTACACAGCTAGGCGTGAGCCGGAGAGCCTTGGTCACTGAGGCCTACCTGAGGTACTGCCATACTTACCCAGTAGATCCCACGCAGAGGTCCCTGTGCCCAAAAGGGCCTCCACGGAAGGGCCCTGTTCCTCCCGTTGTGTTTCCTTGAGGTAATCAGAAACCGCTGAGGATACCTGTAGGAGCTCAGGTATGAAGCTGGGCGACCCTGGCCAAACCTGGTTCCCCTCCGTGGTAGACGAGACAGTGGCGGGTCCTAAGCTGCCTGAGGCACACTCCTCGCGCGCACCTTCTCTTTGCTGCCGGAAGGCCTCACATAAGAAGTCTGAGTTGACTCGTGACGGAAGAAGTCTGAGTTGACTCGTGTGAGGCCTGCTGCTCTCAGTTCCTTGCTGGGAGCTTCAGCAGGAGCGCTCTGGAGCTCGCCGGCAGAAGAATTGTGAGTCCCCCCGCCCCACCCCGGCCTCGAGCAAAAGTCCAGATTTCCCCCGTTAGGAACACCTCGGAGCGCCAGAGGGAGCGGAGGGGCATGCGTTAACGGAATGCTTCAACCGTGGAAGGTATTTCACGAGACACTGTGCACTCACGTTCGTTGTAACAACTGTCAAAGGGCCCTCACTGTATGCCTTCCAACTCCTCGGCTGTGTTGGAGCCCCAGGAAGTAAATGCGTTCGTTTGACTAAGCTCCGTGAATGTGCAACGGTGATGGCGAAGCGCTGCCCTGTTCGCTCGAAAGCTCTCGTTCGTGCGGCCTTCACACGGCCTCAAGGTACGCAGTTCTAAACAGCCTTACATTCCATGCTGGTGTGCCCAGGCCCCCACCCACCCGCGGGGAGGAATTTGGGCTCTTCGGAGAAACACCAGTGTGCGTCCCAAGTGAAACCGGGGCGTCTCCCCCAGGACGTCGCCGAACGGCAGTCGGATGCCAGAGGTGTACTTCCAGCCGGAAAAAGAGGGAAAAGGACAGCTTTCCCAGGGACAATTCTGGACCCTTGGGACCATCCAGAATCACCAAGGCCTCAACTTTGCACGGCCTGGGGAACGCTCTTCCGCCTGTCCAGCAATCCCCACGTCAAAACCTTTCTCGGCAGAGGCAGGCACTCTCTCCCTTGTACTAGATAGCTCGGCAGAGCCTTCCGAGAAACATGCTGCGTCATTCAGCTTGAACGTGGGACGCGGAGGGGAGAGGACGCTTTCTCCCCGTTTGCAGGCGCCTTGCGCTTGGCTTCACAGCTGCCTGGAACAGCACTAGCGGCCCGACGTCTCTGCACGGCAGGACTGTCGTTGTGGGCCGAGGCTGCGTGTTCTCCCAAAGCGAAAACCGTGCTGGCAATCCCTTTCTAGGAACTCCTCCCACGGCTCCCCAGGTTCGGCTCCGGCCGAACGAAAGGTGACCTCGGGCCTCAAGGTGAAGTTCCAGTGTTTCACGTCAGGGGGCTTGGGTGTGCAGGGGTCTCCAATGAGGCCATACTCCACCACGGAGTGCCTTAACCCTGCGACGCCCCTGGGGACACACAGGGTAGGAGCCCATTCACCAGTTTCGCAGGATGACCTCTCTCCGTGCCGGAACGGCGGCCTCTGGCTTCTGAGGAACCTTAGCGTAAGCAGGCCCCTGGAGACAGCTCTTCGCTTTCATAGCTAGGGCAGGGTACTCCTCTCTGGGTTGCCCAGGTAGAGTGGCCCAGTCGTCAGAGAGACTGGCGAAAGCAGCGCTGGGCGGACTCCCTTTGCCAGTCAGTCGCACGGCCTCCTTGACTGAGAGAGAACTGCAGTGCCAAAAGACACCGCGCTGACGACTGGCTCCAGGAAGAGACTCGGGACAGCACTCTCACAGAAGCGAAAGCTAGGCTGTGGGCCCAGCCTGAGGAGCAGTACGTACGTTCGCCACACTGCTTTACACAGCTAGGCGTGAGCCGGAGAGCCTTGGTCACTGAGGCCTACCTGAGGTACTGCCATACTTACCCAGTAGATCCCACGCAGAGGTCCCTGTGCCCAAAAGGGCCTCCACGGAAGGGCCCTGTTCCTCCCGTTGTGTTTCCTTGAGGTAATCAGAAACCGCTGAGGATACCTGTAGGAGCTCAGGTATGAAGCTGGGCGACCCTGGCCAAACCTGGTTCCCCTCCGTGGTAGACGAGACAGTGGCGGGTCCTAAGCTGCCTGAGGCACACTCCTCGCGCGCACCTTCTCTTTGCTGCCGGAAGGCCTCACATAAGAAGTCTGAGTTGACTCGTGACGGAAGAAGTCTGAGTTGACTCGTGTGAGGCCTGCTGCTCTCAGTTCCTTGCTGGGAGCTTCAGCAGGAGCGCTCTGGAGCTCGCCGGCAGAAGAATTGTGAGTCCCCCCGCCCCACCCCGGCCTCGAGCAAAAGTCCAGATTTCCCCCGTTAGGAACACCTCGGAGCGCCAGAGGGAGCGGAGGGGCATGCGTTAACGGAATGCTTCAACCGTGGAAGGTATTTCACGAGACACTGTGCACTCACGTTCGTTGTAACAACTGTCAAAGGGCCCTCACTGTATGCCTTCCAACTCCTCGGCTGTGTTGGAGCCCCAGGAAGTAAATGCGTTCGTTTGACTAAGCTCCGTGAATGTGCAACGGTGATGGCGAAGCGCTGCCCTGTTCGCTCGAAAGCTCTCGTTCGTGCGGCCTTCACACGGCCTCAAGGTACGCAGTTCTAAACAGCCTTACATTCCATGCTGGTGTGCCCAGGCCCCCACCCACCCGCGGGGAGGAATTTGGGCTCTTCGGAGAAACACCAGTGTGCGTCCCAAGTGAAACCGGGGCGTCTCCCCCAGGACGTCGCCGAACGGCAGTCGGATGCCAGAGGTGTACTTCCAGCCGGAAAAAGAGGGAAAAGGACAGCTTTCCCAGGGACAATTCTGGACCCTTGGGACCATCCAGAATCACCAAGGCCTCAACTTTGCACGGCCTGGGGAACGCTCTTCCGCCTGTCCAGCAATCCCCACGTCAAAACCTTTCTCGGCAGAGGCAGGCACTCTCTCCCTTGTACTAGATAGCTCGGCAGAGCCTTCCGAGAAACATGCTGCGTCATTCAGCTTGAACGTGGGACGCGGAGGGGAGAGGACGCTTTCTCCCCGTTTGCAGGCGCCTTGCGCTTGGCTTCACAGCTGCCTGGAACAGCACTAGCGGCCCGACGTCTCTGCACGGCAGGACTGTCGTTGTGGGCCGAGGCTGCGTGTTCTCCCAAAGCGAAAACCGTGCTGGCAATCCCTTTCTAGGAACTCCTCCCACGGCTCCCCAGGTTCGGCTCCGGCCGAACGAAAGGTGACCTCGGGCCTCAAGGTGAAGTTCCAGTGTTTCACGTCAGGGGGCTTGGGTGTGCAGGGGTCTCCAATGAGGCCATACTCCACCACGGAGTGCCTTAACCCTGCGACGCCCCTGGGGACACACAGGGTAGGAGCCCATTCACCAGTTTCGCAGGATGACCTCTCTCCGTGCCGGAACGGCGGCCTCTGGCTTCTGAGGAACCTTAGCGTAAGCAGGCCCCTGGAGACAGCTCTTCGCTTTCATAGCTAGGGCAGGGTACTCCTCTCTGGGTTGCCCAGGTAGAGTGGCCCAGTCGTCAGAGAGACTGGCGAAAGCAGCGCTGGGCGGACTCCCTTTGCCAGTCAGTCGCACGGCCTCCTTGACTGAGAGAGAACTGCAGTGCCAAAAGACACCGCGCTGACGACTGGCTCCAGGAAGAGACTCGGGACAGCACTCTCACAGAAGCGAAAGCTAGGCTGTGGGCCCAGCCTGAGGAGCAGTACGTACGTTCGCCACACTGCTTTACACAGCTAGGCGTGAGCCGGAGAGCCTTGGTCACTGAGGCCTACCTGAGGTACTGCCATACTTACCCAGTAGATCCCACGCAGAGGTCCCTGTGCCCAAAAGGGCCTCCACGGAAGGGCCCTGTTCCTCCCGTTGTGTTTCCTTGAGGTAATCAGAAACCGCTGAGGATACCTGTAGGAGCTCAGGTATGAAGCTGGGCGACCCTGGCCAAACCTGGTTCCCCTCCGTGGTAGACGAGACAGTGGCGGGTCCTAAGCTGCCTGAGGCACACTCCTCGCGCGCACCTTCTCTTTGCTGCCGGAAGGCCTCACATAAGAAGTCTGAGTTGACTCGTGACGGAAGAAGTCTGAGTTGACTCGTGTGAGGCCTGCTGCTCTCAGTTCCTTGCTGGGAGCTTCAGCAGGAGCGCTCTGGAGCTCGCCGGCAGAAGAATTGTGAGTCCCCCCGCCCCACCCCGGCCTCGAGCAAAAGTCCAGATTTCCCCCGTTAGGAACACCTCGGAGCGCCAGAGGGAGCGGAGGGGCATGCGTTAACGGAATGCTTCAACCGTGGAAGGTATTTCACGAGACACTGTGCACTCACGTTCGTTGTAACAACTGTCAAAGGGCCCTCACTGTATGCCTTCCAACTCCTCGGCTGTGTTGGAGCCCCAGGAAGTAAATGCGTTCGTTTGACTAAGCTCTGTGAATGTGCAACGGTGATGGCGAAGCGCTGCCCTGTTCGCTCGAAAGCTCTCGTTCGTGCGGCCTTCACACGGCCTCAAGGTACACAGTTCTAAACAGCCTTACATTCCATGCTGGTGTGCCCAGGCCCCCACCCACCCGCGGGGAGGAATTTGGGCTCTTCGGAGAAACACCAGTGTGCGTCCCAAGTGAAACCGGGGCGTCTCCCCCAGGACGTCGCCGAACGGCAGTCGGATGCCAGAGGTGTACTTCCAGCCGGAAAAAGAGGGAAAAGGACAGCTTTCCCAGGGACAATTCTGGACCCTTGGGACCATCCAGAATCACCAAGGCCTCAACTTTGCACGGCCTGGGGAACGCTCTTCCGCCTGTCCAGCAATCCCCACGTCAAAACCTTTCTCGGCAGAGGCAGGCACTCTCTCCCTTGTACTAGATAGCTCGGCAGAGCCTTCCGAGAAACATGCTGCGTCATTCAGCTTGAACGTGGGACGCGGAGGGGAGAGGACGCTTTCTCCCCGTTTGCAGGCGCCTTGCGCTTGGCTTCACAGCTGCCTGGAACAGCACTAGCGGCCCGACGTCTCTGCACGGCAGGACTGTCGTTGTGGGCCGAGGCTGCGTGTTCTCCCAAAGCGAAAACCGTGCTGGCAATCCCTTTCTAGGAACTCCTCCCACGGCTCCCCAGGTTCGGCTCCGGCCGAACGAAAGGTGACCTCGGGCCTCAAGGTGAAGTTCCAGTGTTTCACGTCAGGGGGCTTGGGTGTGCAGGGGTCTCCAATGAGGCCATACTCCACCACGGAGTGCCTTAACCCTGCGACGCCCCTGGGGACACACAGGGTAGGAGCCCATTCACCAGTTTCGCAGGATGACCTCTCTCCGTGCCGGAACGGCGGCCTCTGGCTTCTGAGGAACCTTAGCGTAAGCAGGCCCCTGGAGACAGCTCTTCGCTTTCATAGCTAGGGCAGGGTACTCCTCTCTGGGTTGCCCAGGTAGAGTGGCCCAGTCGTCAGAGAGACTGGCGAAAGCAGCGCTGGGCGGACTCCCTTTGCCAGTCAGTCGCACGGCCTCCTTGACTGAGAGAGAACTGCAGTGCCAAAAGACACCGCGCTGACGACTGGCTCCAGGAAGAGACTCGGGACAGCACTCTCACAGAAGCGAAAGCTAGACTGTGGGCCCAGCCTGAGGAGCAGTACGTACGTTCGCCACACTGCTTTACACAGCTAGGCGTGAGCCGGAGAGCCTTGGTCACTGAGGCCTACCTGAGGTACTGCCATACTTACCCAGTAGATCCCACGCAGAGGTCCCTGTGCCCAAAAGGGCCTCCACGGAAGGGCCCTGTTCCTCCCGTTGTGTTTCCTTGAGGTAATCAGAAACCGCTGAGGATACCTGTAGGAGCTCAGGTATGAAGCTGGGCGACCCTGGCCAAACCTGGTTCCCCTCCGTGGTAGACGAGACAGTGGCGGGTCCTAAGCTGCCTGAGGCACACTCCTCGCGCGCACCTTCTCTTTGCTGCCGGAAGGCCTCACATAAGAAGTCTGAGTTGACTCGTGACGGAAGAAGTCTGAGTTGACTCGTGTGAGGCCTGCTGCTCTCAGTTCCTTGCTGGGAGCTTCAGCAGGAGCGCTCTGGAGCTCGCCGGCAGAAGAATTGTGAGTCCCCCCGCCCCACCCCGGCCTCGAGCAAAAGTCCAGATTTCCCCCGTTAGGAACACCTCGGAGCGCCAGAGGGAGCGGAGGGGCATGCGTTAACGGAATGCTTCAACCGTGGAAGGTATTTCACGAGACACTGTGCACTCACGTTCGTTGTAACAACTGTCAAAGGGCCCTCACTGTATGCCTTCCAACTCCTCGGCTGTGTTGGAGCCCCAGGAAGTAAATGCGTTCGTTTGACTAAGGTCCGTGAATGTGCAACGGTGATGGCGAAGCGCTGCCCTGTTCGCTCGAAAGCTCTCGTTCGTGCGGCCTTCACACGGCCTCAAGGTACGCAGTTCTAAACAGCCTTACATTCCATGCTGGTGTGCCCAGGCCCCCACCCACCCGCGGGGAGGAATTTGGGCTCTTCGGAGAAACACCAGTGTGCGTCCCAAGTGAAACCGGGGCGTCTCCCCCAGGACGTCGCCGAACGGCAGTCGGATGCCAGAGGTGTACTTCCAGCCGGGAAAAGAGGGAAAAGGACAGCTTTCCCAGGGACAATTCTGGACCCTTGGGACCATCCAGAATCACCAAGGCCTCAACTTTGCACGGCCTGGGGAACGCTCTTCCGCCTGTCCAGCAATCCCCACGTCAAAACCTTTCTCGGCAGAGGCAGGCACTCTCTCCCTTGTACTAGATAGCTCGGCAGAGCCTTCCGAGAAACATGCTGCGTCATTCAGCTTGAACGTGGGACGCGGAGGGGAGAGGACGCTTTCTCCCCGTTTGCAGGCGCCTTGCGCTTGGCTTCACAGCTGCCTGGAACAGCACTAGCGGCCCGACGTCTCTGCACGGCAGGACTGTCGTTGTGGGCCGAGGCTGCGTGTTCTCCCAAAGCGAAAACCGTGCTGGCAATCCCTTTCTAGGAACTCCTCCCACGGCTCCCCAGGTTCGGCTCCGGCCGAACGAAAGGTGACCTCGGGCCTCAAGGTGAAGTTCCAGTGTTTCACGTCAGGGGGCTTGGGTGTGCAGGGGTCTCCAATGAGGCCATACTCCACCACGGAGTGCCTTAACCCTGCGACGCCCCTGGGGACACACAGGGTAGGAGCCCATTCACCAGTTTCGCAGGATGACCTCTCTCCGTGCCGGAACGGCGGCCTCTGGCTTCTGAGGAACCTTAGCGTAAGCAGGCCCCTGGAGACAGCTCTTCGCTTTCATAGCTAGGGCAGGGTACTCCTCTCTGGGTTGCCCAGGTAGAGTGGCCCAGTCGTCAGAGAGACTGGCGAAAGCAGCGCTGGGCGGACTCCCTTTGCCAGTCAGTCGCACGGCCTCCTTGACTGAGAGAGAACTGCAGTGCCAAAAGACACCGCGCTGACGACTGGCTCCAGGAAGAGACTCGGGACAGCACTCTCACAGAAGCGAAAGCTAGGCTGTGGGCCCAGCCTGAGGAGCAGTACGTACGTTCGCCACACTGCTTTACACAGCTAGGCGTGAGCCGGAGAGCCTTGGTCACTGAGGCCTACCTGAGGTACTGCCATACTTACCCAGTAGATCCCACGCAGAGGTCCCTGTGCCCAAAAGGGCCTCCACGGAAGGGCCCTGTTCCTCCCGTTGTGTTTCCTTGAGGTAATCAGAAACCGCTGAGGATACCTGTAGGAGCTCAGGTATGAAGCTGGGCGACCCTGGCCAAACCTGGTTCCCCTCCGTGGTAGACGAGACAGTGGCGGGTCCTAAGCTGCCTGAGGCACACTCCTCGCGCGCACCTTCTCTTTGCTGCCGGAAGGCCTCACATAAGAAGTCTGAGTTGACTCGTGACGGAAGAAGTCTGAGTTGACTCGTGTGAGGCCTGCTGCTCTCAGTTCCTTGCTGGGAGCTTCAGCAGGAGCGCTCTGGAGCTCGCCGGCAGAAGAATTGTGAGTCCCCCCGCCCCACCCCGGCCTCGAGCAAAAGTCCAGATTTCCCCCGTTAGGAACACCTCGGAGCGCCAGAGGGAGCGGAGGGGCATGCGTTAACGGAATGCTTCAACCGTGGAAGGTATTTCACGAGACACTGTGCACTCACGTTCGTTGTAACAACTGTCAAAGGGCCCTCACTGTATGCCTTCCAACTCCTCGGCTGTGTTGGAGCCCCAGGAAGTAAATGCGTTCGTTTGACTAAGCTCCGTGAATGTGCAACGGTGATGGCGAAGCGCTGCCCTGTTCGCTCGAAAGCTCTCGTTCGTGCGGCCTTCACACGGCCTCAAGGTACACAGTTCTAAACAGCCTTACATTCCATGCTGGTGTGCCCAGGCCCCCACCCACCCGCGGGGAGGAATTTGGGCTCTTCGGAGAAACACCAGTGTGCGTCCCAAGTGAAACCGGGGCGTCTCCCCCAGGACGTCGCCGAACGGCAGTCGGATGCCAGAGGTGTACTTCCAGCCGGAAAAAGAGGGAAAAGGACAGCTTTCCCAGGGACAATTCTGGACCCTTGGGACCATCCAGAATCACCAAGGCCTCAACTTTGCACGGCCTGGGGAACGCTCTTCCGCCTGTCCAGCAATCCCCACGTCAAAACCTTTCTCGGCAGAGGCAGGCACTCTCTCCCTTGTACTAGATAGCTCGGCAGAGCCTTCCGAGAAACATGCTGCGTCATTCAGCTTGAACGTGGGACGCGGAGGGGAGAGGACGCTTTCTCCCCGTTTGCAGGCGCCTTGCGCTTGGCTTCACAGCTGCCTGGAACAGCACTAGCGGCCCGACGTCTCTGCACGGCAGGACTGTCGTTGTGGGCCGAGGCTGCGTGTTCTCCCAAAGCGAAAACCGTGCTGGCAATCCCTTTCTAGGAACTCCTCCCACGGCTCCCCAGGTTCGGCTCCGGCCGAACGAAAGGTGACCTCGGGCCTCAAGGTGAAGTTCCAGTGTTTCACGTCAGGGGGCTTGGGTGTGCAGGGGTCTCCAATGAGGCCATACTCCACCACGGAGTGCCTTAACCCTGCGACGCCCCTGGGGACACACAGGGTAGGAGCCCATTCACCAGTTTCGCAGGATGACCTCTCTCCGTGCCGGAACGGCGGCCTCTGGCTTCTGAGGAACCTTAGCGTAAGCAGGCCCCTGGAGACAGCTCTTCGCTTTCATAGCTAGGGCAGGGTACTCCTCTCTGGGTTGCCCAGGTAGAGTGGCCCAGTCGTCAGAGAGACTGGCGAAAGCAGCGCTGGGCGGACTCCCTTTGCCAGTCAGTCGCACGGCCTCCTTGACTGAGAGAGAACTGCAGTGCCAAAAGACACCGCGCTGACGACTGGCTCCAGGAAGAGACTCGGGACAGCACTCTCACAGAAGCGAAAGCTAGGCTGTGGGCCCAGCCTGAGGAGCAGTACGTACGTTCGCCACACTGCTTTACACAGCTAGGCGTGAGCCGGAGAGCCTTGGTCACTGAGGCCTACCTGAGGTACTGCCATACTTACCCAGTAGATCCCACGCAGAGGTCCCTGTGCCCAAAAGGGCCTCCACGGAAGGGCCCTGTTCCTCCCGTTGTGTTTCCTTGAGGTAATCAGAAACCGCTGAGGATACCTGTAGGAGCTCAGGTATGAAGCTGGGCGACCCTGGCCAAACCTGGTTCCCCTCCGTGGTAGACGAGACAGTGGCGGGTCCTAAGCTGCCTGAGGCACACTCCTCGCGCGCACCTTCTCTTTGCTGCCGGAAGGCCTCACATAAGAAGTCTGAGTTGACTCATGACGGAAGAAGTCTGAGTTGACTCGTGTGAGGCCTGCTGCTCTCAGTTCCTTGCTGGGAGCTTCAGCAGGAGCGCTCTGGAGCTCGCCGGCAGAAGAATTGTGAGTCCCCCCGCCCCACCCCGGCCTCGAGCAAAAGTCCAGATTTCCCCCGTTAGGAACACCTCGGAGCGCCAGAGGGAGCGGAGGGGCATGCGTTAACGGAATGCTTCAACCGTGGAAGGTATTTCACGAGACACTGTGCACTCACGTTCGTTGTAACAACTGTCAAAGGGCCCTCACTGTATGCCTTCCAACTCCTCGGCTGTGTTGGAGCCCCAGGAAGTAAATGCGTTCGTTTGACTAAGCTCCGTGAATGTGCAACGGTGATGGCGAAGCGCTGCCCTGTTCGCTCGAAAGCTCTCGTTCGTGCGGCCTTCACACGGCCTCAAGGTACGCAGTTCTAAACAGCCTTACATTCCATGCTGGTGTGCCCAGGCCCCCACCCACCCGCGGGGAGGAATTTGGGCTCTTCGGAGAAACACCAGTGTGCGTCCCAAGTGAAACCGGGGCGTCTCCCCCAGGACGTCGCCGAACGGCAGTCGGATGCCAGAGGTGTACTTCCAGCCGGAAAAAGAGGGAAAAGGACAGCTTTCCCAGGGACAATTCTGGACCCTTGGGACCATCCAGAATCACCAAGGCCTCAACTTTGCACGGCCTGGGGAACGCTCTTCCGCCTGTCCAGCAATCCCCACGTCAAAACCTTTCTCGGCAGAGGCAGGCACTCTCTCCCTTGTACTAGATAGCTCGGCAGAGCCTTCCGAGAAACATGCTGCGTCATTCAGCTTGAACGTGGGACGCGGAGGGGAGAGGACGCTTTCTCCCCGTTTGCAGGCGCCTTGCGCTTGGCTTCACAGCTGCCTGGAACAGCACTAGCGGCCCGACGTCTCTGCACGGCAGGACTGTCGTTGTGGGCCGAGGCTGCGTGTTCTCCCAAAGCGAAAACCGTGCTGGCAATCCCTTTCTAGGAACTCCTCCCACGGCTCCCCAGGTTCGGCTCCGGCCGAACGAAAGGTGACCTCGGGCCTCAAGGTGAAGTTCCAGTGTTTCACGTCAGGGGGCTTGGGTGTGCAGGGGTCTCCAATGAGGCCATACTCCACCACGGAGTGCCTTAACCCTGCGACGCCCCTGGGGACACACAGGGTAGGAGCCCATTCACCAGTTTCGCAGGATGACCTCTCTCCGTGCCGGAACGGCGGCCTCTGGCTTCTGAGGAACCTTAGCGTAAGCAGGCCCCTGGAGACAGCTCTTCGCTTTCATAGCTAGGGCAGGGTACTCCTCTCTGGGTTGCCCAGGTAGAGTGGCCCAGTCGTCAGAGAGACTGGCGAAAGCAGCGCTGGGCGGACTCCCTTTGCCAGTCAGTCGCACGGCCTCCTTGACTGAGAGAGAACTGCAGTGCCAAAAGACACCGCGCTGACGACTGGCTCCAGGAAGAGACTCGGGACAGCACTCTCACAGAAGCGAAAGCTAGGCTGTGGGCCCAGCCTGAGGAGCAGTACGTACGTTCGCCACACTGCTTTACACAGCTAGGCGTGAGCCGGAGAGCCTTGGTCACTGAGGCCTACCTGAGGTACTGCCATACTTACCCAGTAGATCCCACGCAGAGGTCCCTGTGCCCAAAAGGGCCTCCACGGAAGGGCCCTGTTCCTCCCGTTGTGTTTCCTTGAGGTAATCAGAAACCGCTGAGGATACCTGTAGGAGCTCAGGTATGAAGCTGGGCGACCCTGGCCAAACCTGGTTCCCCTCCGTGGTAGACGAGACAGTGGCGGGTCCTAAGCTGCCTGAGGCACACTCCTCGCGCGCACCTTCTCTTTGCTGCCGGAAGGCCTCACATAAGAAGTCTGAGTTGACTCGTGACGGAAGAAGTCTGAGTTGACTCGTGTGAGGCCTGCTGCTCTCAGTTCCTTGCTGGGAGCTTCAGCAGGAGCGCTCTGGAGCTCGCCGGCAGAAGAATTGTGAGTCCCCCCGCCCCACCCCGGCCTCGAGCAAAAGTCCAGATTTCCCCCGTTAGGAACACCTCGGAGCGCCAGAGGGAGCGGAGGGGCATGCGTTAACGGAATGCTTCAACCGTGGAAGGTATTTCACGAGACACTGTGCACTCACGTTCGTTGTAACAACTGTCAAAGGGCCCTCACTGTATGCCTTCCAACTCCTCGGCTGTGTTGGAGCCCCAGGAAGTAAATGCGTTCGTTTGACTAAGCTCCGTGAATGTGCAACGGTGATGGCGAAGCGCTGCCCTGTTCGCTCGAAAGCTCTCGTTCGTGCGGCCTTCACACGGCCTCAAGGTACGCAGTTCTAAACAGCCTTACATTCCATGCTGGTGTGCCCAGGCCCCCACCCACCCGCGGGGAGGAATTTGGGCTCTTCGGAGAAACACCAGTGTGCGTCCCAAGTGAAACCGGGGCGTCTCCCCCAGGACGTCGCCGAACGGCAGTCGGATGCCAGAGGTGTACTTCCAGCCGGAAAAAGAGGGAAAAGGACAGCTTTCCCAGGGACAATTCTGGACCCTTGGGACCATCCAGAATCACCAAGGCCTCAACTTTGCACGGCCTGGGGAACGCTCTTCCGCCTGTCCAGCAATCCCCACGTCAAAACCTTTCTCGGCAGAGGCAGGCACTCTCTCCCTTGTACTAGATAGCTCGGCAGAGCCTTCCGAGAAACATGCTGCGTCATTCAGCTTGAACGTGGGACGCGGAGGGGAGAGGACGCTTTCTGCCCGTTTGCAGGCGCCTTGCGCTTGGCTTCACAGCTGCCTGGAACAGCACTAGCGGCCCGACGTCTCTGCACGGCAGGACTGTCGTTGTGGGCCGAGGCTGCGTGTTCTCCCAAAGCGAAAACCGTGCTGGCAATCCCTTTCTAGGAACTCCTCCCACGGCTCCCCAGGTTCGGCTCCGGCCGAACGAAAGGTGACCTCGGGCCTCAAGGTGAAGTTCCAGTGTTTCACGTCAGGGGGCTTGGGTGTGCAGGGGTCTCCAATGAGGCCATACTCCACCACGGAGTGCCTTAACCCTGCGACGCCCCTGGGGACACACAGGGTAGGAGCCCATTCACCAGTTTCGCAGGATGACCTCTCTCCGTGCCGGAACGGCGGCCTCTGGCTTCTGAGGAACCTTAGCGTAAGCAGGCCCCTGGAGACAGCTCTTCGCTTTCATAGCTAGGGCAGGGTACTCCTCTCTGGGTTGCCCAGGTAGAGTGGCCCAGTCGTCAGAGAGACTGGCGAAAGCAGCGCTGGGCGGACTCCCTTTGCCAGTCAGTCGCACGGCCTCCTTGACTGAGAGAGAACTGCAGTGCCAAAAGACACCGCGCTGACGACTGGCTCCAGGAAGAGACTCGGGACAGCACTCTCACAGAAGCGAAAGCTAGGCTGTGGGCCCAGCCTGAGGAGCAGTACGTACGTTCGCCACACTGCTTTACACAGCTAGGCGTGAGCCGGAGAGCCTTGGTCACTGAGGCCTACCTGAGGTACTGCCATACTTACCCAGTAGATCCCACGCAGAGGTCCCTGTGCCCAAAAGGGCCTCCACGGAAGGGCCCTGTTCCTCCCGTTGTGTTTCCTTGAGGTAATCAGAAACCGCTGAGGATACCTGTAGGAGCTCAGGTATGAAGCTGGGCGACCCTGGCCAAACCTGGTTCCCCTCCGTGGTAGACGAGACAGTGGCGGGTCCTAAGCTGCCTGAGGCACACTCCTCGCGCGCACCTTCTCTTTGCTGCCGGAAGGCCTCACATAAGAAGTCTGAGTTGACTCGTGACGGAAGAAGTCTGAGTTGACTCGTGTGAGGCCTGCTGCTCTCAGTTCCTTGCTGGGAGCTTCAGCAGGAGCGCTCTGGAGCTCGCCGGCAGAAGAATTGTGAGTCCCCCCGCCCCACCCCGGCCTCGAGCAAAAGTCCAGATTTCCCCCGTTAGGAACACCTCGGAGCGCCAGAGGGAGCGGAGGGGCATGCGTTAACGGAATGCTTCAACCGTGGAAGGTATTTCACGAGACACTGTGCACTCACGTTCGTTGTAACAACTGTCAAAGGGCCCTCACTGTATGCCTTCCAACTCCTCGGCTGTGTTGGAACCCCAGGAAGTAAATGCGTTCGTTTGACTAAGCTCCGTGAATGTGCAACGGTGATGGCGAAGCGCTGCCCTGTTCGCTCGAAAGCTCTCGTTCGTGCGGCCTTCACACGGCCTCAAGGTACGCAGTTCTAAACAGCCTTACATTCCATGCTGGTGTGCCCAGGCCCCCACCCACCCGCGGGGAGGAATTTGGGCTCTTCGGAGAAACACCAGTGTGCGTCCCAAGTGAAACCGGGGCGTCTCCCCCAGGACGTCGCCGAACGGCAGTCGGATGCCAGAGGTGTACTTCCAGCCGGAAAAAGAGGGAAAAGGACAGCTTTCCCAGGGACAATTCTGGACCCTTGGGACCATCCAGAATCACCAAGGCCTCAACTTTGCACGGCCTGGGGAACGCTCTTCCGCCTGTCCAGCAATCCCCACGTCAAAACCTTTCTCGGCAGAGGCAGGCACTCTCTCCCTTGTACTAGATAGCTCGGCAGAGCCTTCCGAGAAACATGCTGCGTCATTCAGCTTGAACGTGGGACGCGGAGGGGAGAGGACGCTTTCTCCCCGTTTGCAGGCGCCTTGCGCTTGGCTTCACAGCTGCCTGGAACAGCACTAGCGGCCCGACGTCTCTGCACGGCAGGACTGTCGTTGTGGGCCGAGGCTGCGTGTTCTCCCAAAGCGAAAACCGTGCTGGCAATCCCTTTCTAGGAACTCCTCCCACGGCTCCCCAGGTTCGGCTCCGGCCGAACGAAAGGTGACCTCGGGCCTCAAGGTGAAGTTCCAGTGTTTCACGTCAGGGGGCTTGGGTGTGCAGGGGTCTCCAATGAGGCCATACTCCACCACGGAGTGCCTTAACCCTGCGACGCCCCTGGGGACACACAGGGTAGGAGCCCATTCACCAGTTTCGCAGGATGACCTCTCTCCGTGCCGGAACGGCGGCCTCTGGCTTCTGAGGAACCTTAGCGTAAGCAGGCCCCTGGAGACAGCTCTTCGCTTTCATAGCTAGGGCAGGGTACTCCTCTCTGGGTTGCCCAGGTAGAGTGGCCCAGTCGTCAGAGAGACTGGCGAAAGCAGCGCTGGGCGGACTCCCTTTGCCAGTCAGTCGCACGGCCTCCTTGACTGAGAGAGAACTGCAGTGCCAAAAGACACCGCGCTGACGACTGGCTCCAGGAAGAGACTCGGGACAGCACTCTCACAGAAGCGAAAGCTAGGCTGTGGGCCCAGCCTGAGGAGCAGTACGTACGTTCGCCACACTGCTTTACACAGCTAGGCGTGAGCCGGAGAGCCTTGGTCACTGAGGCCTACCTGAGGTACTGCCATACTTACCCAGTAGATCCCACGCAGAGGTCCCTGTGCCCAAAAGGGCCTCCACGGAAGGGCCCTGTTCCTCCCGTTGTGTTTCCTTGAGGTAATCAGAAACCGCTGAGGATACCTGTAGGAGCTCAGGTATGAAGCTGGGCGACCCTGGCCAAACCTGGTTCCCCTCCGTGGTAGACGAGACAGTGGCGGGTCCTAAGCTGCCTGAGGCACACTCCTCGCGCGCACCTTCTCTTTGCTGCCGGAAGGCCTCACATAAGAAGTCTGAGTTGACTCGTGACGGAAGAAGTCTGAGTTGACTCGTGTGAGGCCTGCTGCTCTCAGTTCCTTGCTGGGAGCTTCAGCAGGAGCGCTCTGGAGCTCGCCGGCAGAAGAATTGTGAGTCCCCCCGCCCCACCCCGGCCTCGAGCAAAAGTCCAGATTTCCCCCGTTAGGAACACCTCGGAGCGCCAGAGGGAGCGGAGGGGCATGCGTTAACGGAATGCTTCAACCGTGGAAGGTATTTCACGAGACACTGTGCACTCACGTTCGTTGTAACAACTGTCAAAGGGCCCTCACTGTATGCCTTCCAACTCCTCGGCTGTGTTGGAACCCCAGGAAGTAAATGCGTTCGTTTGACTAAGCTCCGTGAATGTGCAACGGTGATGGCGAAGCGCTGCCCTGTTCGCTCGAAAGCTCTCGTTCGTGCGGCCTTCACACGGCCTCAAGGTACGCAGTTCTAAACAGCCTTACATTCCATGCTGGTGTGCCCAGGCCCCCACCCACCCGCGGGGAGGAATTTGGGCTCTTCGGAGAAACACCAGTGTGCGTCCCAAGTGAAACCGGGGCGTCTCCCCCAGGACGTCGCCGAACGGCAGTCGGATGCCAGAGGTGTACTTCCAGCCGGAAAAAGAGGGAAAAGGACAGCTTTCCCAGGGACAATTCTGGACCCTTGGGACCATCCAGAATCACCAAGGCCTCAACTTTGCACGGCCTGGGGAACGCTCTTCCGCCTGTCCAGCAATCCCCACGTCAAAACCTTTCTCGGCAGAGGCAGGCACTCTCTCCCTTGTACTAGATAGCTCGGCAGAGCCTTCCGAGAAACATGCTGCGTCATTCAGCTTGAACGTGGGACGCGGAGGGGAGAGGACGCTTTCTCCCCGTTTGCAGGCGCCTTGCGCTTGGCTTCACAGCTGCCTGGAACAGCACTAGCGGCCCGACGTCTCTGCACGGCAGGACTGTCGTTGTGGGCCGAGGCTGCGTGTTCTCCCAAAGCGAAAACCGTGCTGGCAATCCCTTTCTAGGAACTCCTCCCACGGCTCCCCAGGTTCGGCTCCGGCCGAACGAAAGGTGACCTCGGGCCTCAAGGTGAAGTTCCAGTGTTTCACGTCAGGGGGCTTGGGTGTGCAGGGGTCTCCAATGAGGCCATACTCCACCACGGAGTGCCTTAACCCTGCGACGCCCCTGGGGACACACAGGGTAGGAGCCCATTCACCAGTTTCGCAGGATGACCTCTCTCCGTGCCGGAACGGCGGCCTCTGGCTTCTGAGGAACCTTAGCGTAAGCAGGCCCCTGGAGACAGCTCTTCGCTTTCATAGCTAGGGCAGGGTACTCCTCTCTGGGTTGCCCAGGTAGAGTGGCCCAGTCGTCAGAGAGACTGGCGAAAGCAGCGCTGGGCGGACTCCCTTTGCCAGTCAGTCGCACGGCCTCCTTGACTGAGAGAGAACTGCAGTGCCAAAAGACACCGCGCTGACGACTGGCTCCAGGAAGAGACTCGGGACAGCACTCTCACAGAAGCGAAAGCTAGGCTGTGGGCCCAGCCTGAGGAGCAGTACGTACGTTCGCCACACTGCTTTACACAGCTAGGCGTGAGCCGGAGAGCCTTGGTCACTGAGGCCTACCTGAGGTACTGCCATACTTACCCAGTAGATCCCACGCAGAGGTCCCTGTGCCCAAAAGGGCCTCCACGGAAGGGCCCTGTTCCTCCCGTTGTGTTTCCTTGAGGTAATCAGAAACCGCTGAGGATACCTGTAGGAGCTCAGGTATGAAGCTGGGCGACCCTGGCCAAACCTGGTTCCCCTCCGTGGTAGACGAGACAGTGGCGGGTCCTAAGCTGCCTGAGGCACACTCCTCGCGCGCACCTTCTCTTTGCTGCCGGAAGGCCTCACATAAGAAGTCTGAGTTGACTCGTGACGGAAGAAGTCTGAGTTGACTCGTGTGAGGCCTGCTGCTCTCAGTTCCTTGCTGGGAGCTTCAGCAGGAGCGCTCTGGAGCTCGCCGGCAGAAGAATTGTGAGTCCCCCCGCCCCACCCCGGCCTCGAGCAAAAGTCCAGATTTCCCCCGTTAGGAACACCTCGGAGCGCCAGAGGGAGCGGAGGGGCATGCGTTAACGGAATGCTTCAACCGTGGAAGGTATTTCACGAGACACTGTGCACTCACGTTCGTTGTAACAACTGTCAAAGGGCCCTCACTGTATGCCTTCCAACTCCTCGGCTGTGTTGGAGCCCCAGGAAGTAAATGCGTTCGTTTGACTAAGCTCCGTGAATGTGCAACGGTGATGGCGAAGCGCTGCCCTGTTCGCTCGAAAGCTCTCGTTCGTGCGGCCTTCACACGGCCTCAAGGTACGCAGTTCTAAACAGCCTTACATTCCATGCTGGTGTGCCCAGGCCCCCACCCACCCGCGGGGAGGAATTTGGGCTCTTCGGAGAAACACCAGTGTGCGTCCCAAGTGAAACCGGGGCGTCTCCCCCAGGACGTCGCCGAACGGCAGTCGGATGCCAGAGGTGTACTTCCAGCCGGAAAAAGAGGGAAAAGGACAGCTTTCCCAGGGACAATTCTGGACCCTTGGGACCATCCAGAATCACCAAGGCCTCAACTTTGCACGGCCTGGGGAACGCTCTTCCGCCTGTCCAGCAATCCCCACGTCAAAACCTTTCTCGGCAGAGGCAGGCACTCTCTCCCTTGTACTAGATAGCTCGGCAGAGCCTTCCGAGAAACATGCTGCGTCATTCAGCTTGAACGTGGGACGCGGAGGGGAGAGGACGCTTTCTGCCCGTTTGCAGGCGCCTTGCGCTTGGCTTCACAGCTGCCTGGAACAGCACTAGCGGCCCGACGTCTCTGCACGGCAGGACTGTCGTTGTGGGCCGAGGCTGCGTGTTCTCCCAAAGCGAAAACCGTGCTGGCAATCCCTTTCTAGGAACTCCTCCCACGGCTCCCCAGGTTCGGCTCCGGCCGAACGAAAGGTGACCTCGGGCCTCAAGGTGAAGTTCCAGTGTTTCACGTCAGGGGGCTTGGGTGTGCAGGGGTCTCCAATGAGGCCATACTCCACCACGGAGTGCCTTAACCCTGCGACGCCCCTGGGGACACACAGGGTAGGAGCCCATTCACCAGTTTCGCAGGATGACCTCTCTCCGTGCCGGAACGGCGGCCTCTGGCTTCTGAGGAACCTTAGCGTAAGCAGGCCCCTGGAGACAGCTCTTCGCTTTCATAGCTAGGGCAGGGTACTCCTCTCTGGGTTGCCCAGGTAGAGTGGCCCAGTCGTCAGAGAGACTGGCGAAAGCAGCGCTGGGCGGACTCCCTTTGCCAGTCAGTCGCACGGCCTCCTTGACTGAGAGAGAACTGCAGTGCCAAAAGACACCGCGCTGACGACTGGCTCCAGGAAGAGACTCGGGACAGCACTCTCACAGAAGCGAAAGCTAGGCTGTGGGCCCAGCCTGAGGAGCAGTACGTACGTTCGCCACACTGCTTTACACAGCTAGGCGTGAGCCGGAGAGCCTTGGTCACTGAGGCCTACCTGAGGTACTGCCATACTTACCCAGTAGATCCCACGCAGAGGTCCCTGTGCCCAAAAGGGCCTCCACGGAAGGGCCCTGTTCCTCCCGTTGTGTTTCCTTGAGGTAATCAGAAACCGCTGAGGATACCTGTAGGAGCTCAGGTATGAAGCTGGGCGACCCTGGCCAAACCTGGTTCCCCTCCGTGGTAGACGAGACAGTGGCGGGTCCTAAGCTGCCTGAGGCACACTCCTCGCGCGCACCTTCTCTTTGCTGCCGGAAGGCCTCACATAAGAAGTCTGAGTTGACTCGTGACGGAAGAAGTCTGAGTTGACTCGTGTGAGGCCTGCTGCTCTCAGTTCCTTGCTGGGAGCTTCAGCAGGAGCGCTCTGGAGCTCGCCGGCAGAAGAATTGTGAGTCCCCCCGCCCCACCCCGGCCTCGAGCAAAAGTCCAGATTTCCCCCGTTAGGAACACCTCGGAGCGCCAGAGGGAGCGGAGGGGCATGCGTTAACGGAATGCTTCAACCGTGGAAGGTATTTCACGAGACACTGTGCACTCACGTTCGTTGTAACAACTGTCAAAGGGCCCTCACTGTATGCCTTCCAACTCCTCGGCTGTGTTGGAGCCCCAGGAAGTAAATGCGTTCGTTTGACTAAGCTCCGTGAATGTGCAACGGTGATGGCGAAGCGCTGCCCTGTTCGCTCGAAAGCTCTCGTTCGTGCGGCCTTCACACGGCCTCAAGGTACGCAGTTCTAAACAGCCTTACATTCCATGCTGGTGTGCCCAGGCCCCCACCCACCCGCGGGGAGGAATTTGGGCTCTTCGGAGAAACACCAGTGTGCGTCCCAAGTGAAACCGGGGCGTCTCCCCCAGGACGTCGCCGAACGGCAGTCGGATGCCAGAGGTGTACTTCCAGCCGGAAAAAGAGGGAAAAGGACAGCTTTCCCAGGGACAATTCTGGACCCTTGGGACCATCCAGAATCACCAAGGCCTCAACTTTGCACGGCCTGGGGAACGCTCTTCCGCCTGTCCAGCAATCCCCACGTCAAAACCTTTCTCGGCAGAGGCAGGCACTCTCTCCCTTGTACTAGATAGCTCGGCAGAGCCTTCCGAGAAACATGCTGCGTCATTCAGCTTGAACGTGGGACGCGGAGGGGAGAGGACGCTTTCTGCCCGTTTGCAGGCGCCTTGCGCTTGGCTTCACAGCTGCCTGGAACAGCACTAGCGGCCCGACGTCTCTGCACGGCAGGACTGTCGTTGTGGGCCGAGGCTGCGTGTTCTCCCAAAGCGAAAACCGTGCTGGCAATCCCTTTCTAGGAACTCCTCCCACGGCTCCCCAGGTTCGGCTCCGGCCGAACGAAAGGTGACCTCGGGCCTCAAGGTGAAGTTCCAGTGTTTCACGTCAGGGGGCTTGGGTGTGCAGGGGTCTCCAATGAGGCCATACTCCACCACGGAGTGCCTTAACCCTGCGACGCCCCTGGGGACACACAGGGTAGGAGCCCATTCACCAGTTTCGCAGGATGACCTCTCTCCGTGCCGGAACGGCGGCCTCTGGCTTCTGAGGAACCTTAGCGTAAGCAGGCCCCTGGAGACAGCTCTTCGCTTTCATAGCTAGGGCAGGGTACTCCTCTCTGGGTTGCCCAGGTAGAGTGGCCCAGTCGTCAGAGAGACTGGCGAAAGCAGCGCTGGGCGGACTCCCTTTGCCAGTCAGTCGCACGGCCTCCTTGACTGAGAGAGAACTGCAGTGCCAAAAGACACCGCGCTGACGACTGGCTCCAGGAAGAGACTCGGGACAGCACTCTCACAGAAGCGAAAGCTAGGCTGTGGGCCCAGCCTGAGGAGCAGTACGTACGTTCGCCACACTGCTTTACACAGCTAGGCGTGAGCCGGAGAGCCTTGGTCACTGAGGCCTACCTGAGGTACTGCCATACTTACCCAGTAGATCCCACGCAGAGGTCCCTGTGCCCAAAAGGGCCTCCACGGAAGGGCCCTGTTCCTCCCGTTGTGTTTCCTTGAGGTAATCAGAAACGGCTGAGGATACCTGTAGGAGCTCAGGTATGAAGCTGGGCGACCCTGGCCAAACCTGGTTCCCCTCCGTGGTAGACGAGACAGTGGCGGGTCCTAAGCTGCCTGAGGCACACTCCTCGCGCGCACCTTCTCTTTGCTGCCGGAAGGCCTCACATAAGAAGTCTGAGTTGACTCGTGACGGAAGAAGTCTGAGTTGACTCGTGTGAGGCCTGCTGCTCTCAGTTCCTTGCTGGGAGCTTCAGCAGGAGCGCTCTGGAGCTCGCCGGCAGAAGAATTGTGAGTCCCCCCGCCCCACCCCGGCCTCGAGCAAAAGTCCAGATTTCCCCCGTTAGGAACACCTCGGAGCGCCAGAGGGAGCGGAGGGGCATGCGTTAACGGAATGCTTCAACCGTGGAAGGTATTTCACGAGACACTGTGCACTCACGTTCGTTGTAACAACTGTCAAAGGGCCCTCACTGTATGCCTTCCAACTCCTCGGCTGTGTTGGAGCCCCAGGAAGTAAATGCGTTCGTTTGACTAAGCTCCGTGAATGTGCAACGGTGATGGCGAAGCGCTGCCCTGTTCGCTCGAAAGCTCTCGTTCGTGCGGCCTTCACACGGCCTCAAGGTACGCAGTTCTAAACAGCCTTACATTCCATGCTGGTGTGCCCAGGCCCCCACCCACCCGCGGGGAGGAATTTGGGCTCTTCGGAGAAACACCAGTGTGCGTCCCAAGTGAAACCGGGGCGTCTCCCCCAGGACGTCGCCGAACGGCAGTCGGATGCCAGAGGTGTACTTCCAGCCGGAAAAAGAGGGAAAAGGACAGCTTTCCCAGGGACAATTCTGGACCCTTGGGACCATCCAGAATCACCAAGGCCTCAACTTTGCACGGCCTGGGGAACGCTCTTCCGCCTGTCCAGCAATCCCCACGTCAAAACCTTTCTCGGCAGAGGCAGGCACTCTCTCCCTTGTACTAGATAGCTCGGCAGAGCCTTCCGAGAAACATGCTGCGTCATTCAGCTTGAACGTGGGACGCGGAGGGGAGAGGACGCTTTCTCCCCTTTTGCAGGCGCCTTGCGCTTGGCTTCACAGCTGCCTGGAACAGCACTAGCGGCCCGACGTCTCTGCACGGCAGGACTGTCGTTGTGGGCCGAGGCTGCGTGTTCTCCCAAAGCGAAAACCGTGCTGGCAATCCCTTTCTAGGAACTCCTCCCACGGCTCCCCAGGTTCGGCTCCGGCCGAACGAAAGGTGAGCTCGGGCCTCAAGGTGAAGTTCCAGTGTTTCACGTCAGGGGACTTGGGTGTGCAGGGGTCTCCAATGAGGCCATACTCCACCACGGAGTGCCTTAACCCTGCGACGCCCCTGGGGACACACAGGGTAGGAGCCCATTCACCAGTTTCGCAGGATGACCTCTCTCCGTGCCGGAACGGCGGCCTCTGGCTTCTGAGGAACCTTAGCGTAAGCAGGCCCCTGGAGACAGCTCTTCGCTTTCATAGCTAGGGCAGTGTACTCCTCTCTGGGTTGCCCAGGTAGAGTGGCCCAGTCGTCAGAGAGACTGGCGAAAGCAGCGCTGGGCGGACTCCCTTTGCCAGTCAGTCGCACGGCCTCCTTGACTGAGAGAGAACTGCAGTGCCAAAAGACACCGCGCTGACGACTGGCTCCAGGAAGAGACTCGGGACAGCACTCTCACAGAAGCGAAAGCTAGGCTGTGGGCCCAGCCTGAGGAGCAGTACGTACGTTCGCCACACTGCTTTACACAGCTAGGCGTGAGCCGGAGAGCCTTGGTCACTGAGGCCTACCTGAGGTACTGCCATACTTACCCAGTAGATCCCACGCAGAGGTCCCTGTGCCCAAAAGGGCCTCCACGGAAGGGCCCTGTTCCTCCCGTTGTGTTTCCTTGAGGTAATCAGAAACCGCTGAGGATACCTGTAGGAGCTCAGGTATGAAGCTGGGCGACCCTGGCCAAACCTGGTTCCCCTCCGTGGTAGACGAGACAGTGGCGGGTCCTAAGCTGCCTGAGGCACACTCCTCGCGCGCACCTTCTCTTTGCTGCCGGAAGGCCTCACATAAGAAGTCTGAGTTGACTCGTGACGGAAGAAGTCTGAGTTGACTCGTGTGAGGCCTGCTGCTCTCGGTTCCTTGCTGGGAGCTTCAGCAGGAGCGCTCTGGAGCTCGCCGGCAGAAGAATTGTGAGTCCCCCCGCCCCACCCCGGCCTCGAGCAAAAGTCCAGATTTCCCCCGTTAGGAACACCTCGGAGCGCCAGAGGGAGCGGAGGGGCATGCGTTAACGGAATGCTTCAACCGTGGAAGGTATTTCACGAGACACTGTGCACTCACGTTCGTTGTAACAACTGTCAAAGGGCCCTCACCGTATGCCTTCCAACTCCTCGGCTGTGTTGGAGCCCCAGGAAGTAAATGCGTTCGTTTGACTAAGCTCCGTGAATGTGCAACGGTGATGGCGAAGCGCTGCCCTGTTCGCTCGAAAGCTCTCGTTCGTGCGGCCTTCACACGGCCTCAAGGTACGCAGTTCTAAACAGCCTTACATTCCATGCTGGTGTGCCCAGGCCCCCACCCACCCGCGGGGAGGAATTTGGGCTCTTCTGAGAAACACCAGTGTGCGTCCCAAGGGAAACCGGGGCGTCTCCCCCAGGACGTCGCCGAACGGCAGGCGGATGCCAGAGGTGTACTTCCAGCCGGAAAAAGAGGGAAAAGGACAGCTTTCCCAGGGACAATTCTGGACCCTTGGGACCATCCAGCATCACCAAGGCCTCAACTTTGCACGGCCTGGGGAACGCTCTTCCGCCTGTCCAGCAATCCCCACGTCAAAACCTTTCTCGGCAGAGGCAGGCACTCTCTCCCTTGTACTAGATAGCTCGGCAGAGCCTTCCGAGAAACATGCTGCGTCATTCAGCTTGAACGTGGGACGCGGAGGGGAGAGGACGCTTTCTCCCCGTTTGCAGGCGCCTTGCGCTTGGCTTCACAGCTGCCTGGAACAGCACTAGCGGCCCGACGTCTCTGCACGGCAGGACTGTCGTTGTGGGCCGAGGCTGCGTGTTCTCCCAAAGCGAAAACCGTGCTGGCAATCCCTTTCTAGGAACTCCTCCCACGGCTCCCCAGGTTCGGCTCCGGCCGAACGAAAGGTGAGCTCGGGCCTCAAGGTGAAGTTCCAGTGTTTCACGTCAGGGGACTTGGGTGTGCAGGGGTCTCCAATGAGGCCATACTCCACCACGGAGTGCCTTAACCCTGCGACGCCCCTGGGGACACACAGGGTAGGAGCCCATTCACCAGTTTCGCAGGATGACCTCTCTCCGTGCCGGAACGGCGGCCTCTGGCTTCTGAGGAACCTTAGCGTAAGCAGGCCCCTGGAGACAGCTCTTCGCTTTCATAGCTAGGGCAGTGTACTCCTCTCTGGGTTGCCCAGGTAGAGTGGCCCAGTCGTCAGAGAGACTGGCGAAAGCAGCGCTGGGCGGACTCCCTTTGCCAGTCAGTCGCACGGCCTCCTTGACTGAGAGAGAACTGCAGTGCCAAAAGACACCGCGCTGACGACTGGCTCCAGGAAGAGACTCGGGACAGCACTCTCACAGAAGCGAAAGCTAGGCTGTGGGCCCAGCCTGAGGAGCAGTACGTACGTTCGCCACACTGCTTTACACAGCTAGGCGTGAGCCGGAGAGCCTTGGTCACTGAGGCCTACCTGAGGTACTGCCATACTTACCCAGTAGATCCCACGCAGAGGTCCCTGTGCCCAAAAGGGCCTCCACGGAAGGGCCCCGTTCCTCCCGTTGTGTTTCCTTGAGGTAATCAGAAACCGCTGAGGATACCTGTAGGAGCTCAGGTATGAAGCTGGGCGACCCTGGCCAAACCTGGTTCCCCTCCGTGGTAGACGAGACAGTGGCGGGTCCTAAGCTGCCTGAGGCACACTCCTCGCGCGCACCTTCTCTTTGCTGCCGGAAGGCCTCACATAAGAAGTCTGAGTTGACTCGTGACGGAAGAAGTCTGAGTTGACTCGTGTGAGGCCTGCTGCTCTCGGTTCCTTGCTGGGAGCTTCAGCAGGAGCGCTCTGGAGCTCGCCGGCAGAAGAATTGTGAGTCCCCCCGCCCCACCCCGGCCTCGAGCAAAAGTCCAGATTTCCCCCGTTAGGAACACCTCGGAGCGCCAGAGGGAGCGGAGGGGCATGCGTTAACGGAATGCTTCAACCGTGGAAGGTATTTCACGAGACACTGTGCACTCACGTTCGTTGTAACAACTGTCAAAGGGCCCTCACCGTATGCCTTCCAACTCCTCGGCTGTGTTGGAGCCCCAGGAAGTAAATGCGTTCGTTTGACTAAGCTCCGTGAATGTGCAACGGTGATGGCGAAGCGCTGCCCTGTTCGCTCGAAAGCTCTCGTTCGTGCGGCCTTCACACGGCCTCAAGGTACGCAGTTCTAAACAGCCTTACATTCCATGCTGGTGTGCCCAGGCCCCCACCCACCCGCGGGGAGGAATTTGGGCTCTTCTGAGAAACACCAGTGTGCGTCCCAAGGGAAACCGGGGCGTCTCCCCCAGGACGTCGCCGAACGGCAGGCGGATGCCAGAGGTGTACTTCCAGCCGGAAAAAGAGGGAAAAGGACAGCTTTCCCAGGGACAATTCTGGACCCTTGGGACCATCCAGCATCACCAAGGCCTCAACTTTGCACGGCCTGGGGAACGCTCTTCCGCCTGTCCAGCAATCCCCACGTCAAAACCTTTCTCGGCAGAGGCAGGCACTCTCTCCCTTGTACTAGATAGCTCGGCAGAGCCTTCCGAGAAACATGCTGCGTCATTCAGCTTGAACGTGGGACGCGGAGGGGAGAGGACGCTTTCTCCCCGTTTGCAGGCGCCTTGCGCTTGGCTTCACAGCTGCCTGGAACAGCACTAGCGGCCCGACGTCTCTGCACGGCAGGACTGTCGTTGTGGGCCGAGGCTGCGTGTTCTCCCAAAGCGAAAACCGTGCTGGCAATCCCTTTCTAGGAACTCCTCCCACGGCTCCCCAGGTTCGGCTCCGGCCGAACGAAAGGTGAGCTCGGGCCTCAAGGTGAAGTTCCAGTGTTTCACGTCAGGGGACTTGGGTGTGCAGGGGTCTCCAATGAGGCCATACTCCACCACGGAGTGCCTTAACCCTGCGACGCCCCTGGGGACACACAGGGTAGGAGCCCATTCACCAGTTTCGCAGGATGACCTCTCTCCGTGCCGGAACGGCGGCCTCTGGCTTCTGAGGAACCTTAGCGTAAGCAGGCCCCTGGAGACAGCTCTTCGCTTTCATAGCTAGGGCAGGGTACTCCTCTCTGGGTTGCCCAGGTAGAGTGGCCCAGTCGTCAGAGAGACTGGCGAAAGCAGCGCTGGGCGGACTCCCTTTGCCAGTCAGTCGCACGGCCTCCTTGACTGAGAGAGAACTGCAGTGCCAAAAGACACCGCGCTGACGACTGGCTCCAGGAAGAGACTCGGGACAGCACTCTCACAGAAGCGAAAGCTAGGCTGTGGGCCCAGCCTGAGGAGCAGTACGTACGTTCGCCACACTGCTTTACACAGCTAGGCGTGAGCCGGAGAGCCTTGGTCACTGAGGCCTACCTGAGGTACTGCCATACTTACCCAGTAGATCCCACGCAGAGGTCCCTGTGCCCAAAAGGGCCTCCACGGAAGGGCCCCGTTCCTCCCGTTGTGTTTCCTTGAGGTAATCAGAAACCGCTGAGGATACCTGTAGGAGCTCAGGTATGAAGCTGGGCGACCCTGGCCAAACCTGGTTCCCCTCCGTGGTAGACGAGACAGTGGCGGGTCCTAAGCTGCCTGAGGCACACTCCTCGCGCGCACCTTCTCTTTGCTGCCGGAAGGCCTCACATAAGAAGTCTGAGTTGACTCGTGACAGAAGAAGTCTGAGTTGACTCGTGTGAGGCCTGCTGCTCTCGGTTCCTTGCTGGGAGCTTCAGCAGGAGCGCTCTGGAGCTCGCCGGCAGAAGAATTGTGAGTCCCCCCGCCCCACCCCGGCCTCGAGCAAAAGTCCAGATTTCCCCCGTTAGGAACACCTCGGAGCGCCAGAGGGAGCGGAGGGGCATGCGTTAACGGAATGCTTCAACCGTGGAAGGTATTTCACGAGACACTGTGCACTCACGTTCGTTGTAACAACTGTCAAAGGGCCCTCACCGTATGCCTTCCAACTCCTCGGCTGTGTTGGAGCCCCAGGAAGTAAATGCGTTCGTTTGACTAAGCTCCGTGAATGTGCAACGGTGATGGCGAAGCGCTGCCCTGTTCGCTCGAAAGCTCTCGTTCGTGCGGCCTTCACACGGCCTCAAGGTACGCAGTTCTAAACAGCCTTACATTCCATGCTGGTGTGCCCAGGCCCCCACCCACCCGCAGGGAGGAATTTGGGCTCTTCTGAGAAACACCAGTGTGCGTCCCAAGTGAAACCGGGGCGTCTCCCCCAGGACGTCGCCGAACGGCAGGCGGATGCCAGAGGTGTACTTCCAGCCGGAAAAAGAGGGAAAAGGACAGCTTTCCCAGGGACAATTCTGGACCCTTGGGACCATCCAGCATCACCAAGGCCTCAACTTTGCACGGCCTGGGGAACGCTCTTCCGCCTGTCCAGCAATCCCCACGTCAAAACCTTTCTCGGCAGAGGCAGGCACTCTCTCCCTTGTACTAGATAGCTCGGCAGAGCCTTCCGAGAAACATGCTGCGTCATTCAGCTTGAACGTGGGACGCGGAGGGGAGAGGACGCTTTCTCCCCGTTTGCAGGCGCCTTGCGCTTGGCTTCACAGCTGCCTGGAACAGCACTAGCGGCCCGACGTCTCTGCACGGCAGGACTGTCGTTGTGGGCCGAGGCTGCGTGTTCTCCCAAAGCGAAAACCGTGCTGGCAATCCCTTTCTAGGAACTCCTCCCACGGCTCCCCAGGTTCGGCTCCGGCCGAACGAAAGGTGACCTCGGGCCTCAAGGTGAAGTTCCAGTGTTTCACGTCAGGGGGCTTGGGTGTGCAGGGGTCTCCAATGAGGCCATACTCCACCACGGAGTGCCTTAACCCTGCGACGCCCCTGGGGACACACAGGGTAGGAGCCCATTCACCAGTTTCGCAGGATGACCTCTCTCCGTGCCGGAACGGCGGCCTCTGGCTTCTGAGCAACCTTAGCGTAAGCAGGCCCCTGGAGACAGCTCTTCGCTTTCATAGCTAGGGCAGGGTACTCCTCTCTGGGTTGCCCAGGTAGAGTGGCCCAGTCGTCAGAGAGACTGGCGAAAGCAGCGCTGGGCGGACTCCCTTTGCCAGTCAGTCGCACGGCCTCCTTGACTGAGAGAGAACTGCAGTGCCAAAAGACACCGCGCTGACGACTGGCTCCAGGAAGAGACTCGGGACAGCACTCTCACAGAAGCGAAAGCTAGGCTGTGGGCCCAGCCTGAGGAGCAGTACGTACGTTCGCCACACTGCTTTACACAGCTAGGCGTGAGCCGGAGAGCCTTGGTCACTGAGGCCTACCTGAGGTACTGCCATACTTACCCAGTAGATCCCACGCAGAGGTCCCTGTGCCCAAAAGGGCCTCCACGGAAGGGCCCCGTTCCTCCCGTTGTGTTTCCTTGAGGTAATCAGAAACCGCTGAGGATACCTGTAGGAGCTCAGGTATGAAGCTGGGCGACCCTGGCCAAACCTGGTTCCCCTCCGTGGTAGACGAGACAGTGGCGGGTCCTAAGCTGCCTGAGGCACACTCCTCGCGCGCACCTTCTCTTTGCTGCCGGAAGGCCTCACATAAGAAGTCTGAGTTGACTCGTGACGGAAGAAGTCTGAGTTGACTCGTGTGAGGCCTGCTGCTCTCAGTTCCTTGCTGGGAGCTTCAGCAGGAGCGCTCTGGAGCTCGCCGGCAGAAGAATTGTGAGTCCCCCCGCCCCACCCCGGCCTCGAGCAAAAGTCCAGATTTCCCCCGTTAGGAACACCTCGGAGCGCCAGAGGGAGCGGAGGGGCATGCGTTAACGGAATGCTTCAACCGTGGAAGGTATTTCACGAGACACTGTGCACTCACGTTCGTTGTAACAACTGTCAAAGGGCCCTCACCGTATGCCTTCCAACTCCTCGGCTGTGTTGGAGCCCCAGGAAGTAAATGCGTTCGTTTGACTAAGCTCCGTGAATGTGCAACGGTGATGGCGAAGCGCTGCCCTGTTCGCTCGAAAGCTCTCGTTCGTGCGGCCTTCACACGGCCTCAAGGTACGCAGTTCTAAACAGCCTTACATTCCATGCTGGTGTGCCCAGGCCCCCACCCACCCGCGGGGAGGAATTTGGGCTCTTCTGAGAAACACCAGTGTGCGTCCCAAGGGAAACCGGGGCGTCTCCCCCAGGACGTCGCCGAACGGCAGTCGGATGCCAGAGGTGTACTTCCAGCCGGAAAAAGAGGGAAAAGGACAGCTTTCCCAGGGACAATTCTGGACCCTTGGGACCATCCAGCATCACCAAGGCCTCAACTTTGCACGGCCTGGGGAACGCTCTTCCGCCTGTCCAGCAATCCCCACGTCAAAACCTTTCTCGGCAGAGGCAGGCACTCTCTCCCTTGTACTAGATAGCTCGGCAGAGCCTTCCGAGAAACATGCTGCGTCATTCAGCTTGAACGTGGGACGCGGAGGGGAGAGGACGCTTTCTCCCCGTTTGCAGGCGCCTTGCGCTTGGCTTCACAGCTGCCTGGAACAGCACTAGCGGCCCGACGTCTCTGCACGGCAGGACTGTCGTTGTGGGCCGAGGCTGCGTGTTCTCCCAAAGCGAAAACCGTGCTGGCAATCCCTTTCTAGGAACTCCTCCCACGGCTCCCCAGGTTCGGCTCCGGCCGAACGAAAGGTGAGCTCGGGCCTCAAGGTGAAGTTCCAGTGTTTCACGTCAGGGGACTTGGGTGTGCAGGGGTCTCCAATGAGGCCATACTCCACCACGGAGTGCCTTAACCCTGCGACGCCCCTGGGGACACACAGGGTAGGAGCCCATTCACCAGTTTCGCAGGATGACCTCTCTCCGTGCCGGAACGGCGGCCTCTGGCTTCTGAGGAACCTTAGCGTAAGCAGGCCCCTGGAGACAGCTCTTCGCTTTCATAGCTAGGGCAGGGTACTCCTCTCTGGGTTGCCCAGGTAGAGTGGCCCAGTCGTCAGAGAGACTGGCGAAAGCAGCGCTGGGCGGACTCCCTTTGCCAGTCAGTCGCACGGCCTCCTTGACTGAGAGAGAACTGCAGTGCCAAAAGACACCGCGCTGACGACTGGCTCCAGGAAGAGACTCGGGACAGCACTCTCACAGAAGCGAAAGCTAGGCTGTGGGCCCAGCCTGAGGAGCAGTACGTACGTTCGCCACACTGCTTTACACAGCTAGGCGTGAGCCGGAGAGCCTTGGTCACTGAGGCCTACCTGAGGTACTGCCATACTTACCCAGTAGATCCCACGCAGAGGTCCCTGTGCCCAAAAGGGCCTCCACGGAAGGGCCCCGTTCCTCCCGTTGTGTTTCCTTGAGGTAATCAGAAACCGCTGAGGATACCTGTAGGAGCTCAGGTATGAAGCTGGGCGACCCTGGCCAAACCTGGTTCCCCTCCGTGGTAGACGAGACAGTGGCGGGTCCTAAGCTGCCTGAGGCACACTCCTCGCGCGCACCTTCTCTTTGCTGCCGGAAGGCCTCACATAAGAAGTCTGAGTTGACTCGTGACGGAAGAAGTCTGAGTTGACTCGTGTGAGGCCTGCTGCTCTCGGTTCCTTGCTGGGAGCTTCAGCAGGAGCGCTCTGGAGCTCGCCGGCAGAAGAATTGTGAGTCCCCCCGCCCCACCCCGGCCTCGAGCAAAAGTCCAGATTTCCCCCGTTAGGAACACCTCGGAGCGCCAGAGGGAGCGGAGGGGCATGCGTTAACGGAATGCTTCAACCGTGGAAGGTATTTCACGAGACACTGTGCACTCACGTTCGTTGTAACAACTGTCAAAGGGCCCTCACCGTATGCCTTCCAACTCCTCGGCTGTGTTGGAGCCCCAGGAAGTAAATGCGTTCGTTTGACTAAGCTCCGTGAATGTGCAACGGTGATGGCGAAGCGCTGCCCTGTTCGCTCGAAAGCTCTCGTTCGTGCGGCCTTCACACGGCCTCAAGGTACGCAGTTCTAAACAGCCTTACATTCCATGCTGGTGTGCCCAGGCCCCCACCCACCCGCAGGGAGGAATTTGGGCTCTTCTGAGAAACACCAGTGTGCGTCCCAAGTGAAACCGGGGCGTCTCCCCCAGGACGTCGCCGAACGGCAGTCGGATGCCAGAGGTGTACTTCCAGCCGGAAAAAGAGGGAAAAGGACAGCTTTCCCAGGGACAATTCTGGACCCTTGGGACCATCCAGCATCACCAAGGCCTCAACTTTGCACGGCCTGGGGAACGCTCTTCCGCCTGTCCAGCAATCCCCACGTCAAAACCTTTCTCGGCAGAGGCAGGCACTCTCTCCCTTGTACTAGATAGCTCGGCAGAGCCTTCCGAGAAACATGCTGCGTCATTCAGCTTGAACGTGGGACGCGGAGGGGAGAGGACGCTTTCTCCCCGTTTGCAGGCGCCTTGCGCTTGGCTTCACAGCTGCCTGGAACAGCACTAGCGGCCCGACGTCTCTGCACGGCAGGACTGTCGTTGTGGGCCGAGGCTGCGTGTTCTCCCAAAGCGAAAACCGTGCTGGCAATCCCTTTCTAGGAACTCCTCCCACGGCTCCCCAGGTTCGGCTCCGGCCGAACGAAAGGTGACCTCGGGCCTCAAGGTGAAGTTCCAGTGTTTCACGTCAGGGGACTTGGGTGTGCAGGGGTCTCCAATGAGGCCATACTCCACCACGGAGTGCCTTAACCCTGCGACGCCCCTGGGGACACACAGGGTAGGAGCCCATTCACCAGTTTCGCAGGATGACCTCTCTCCGTGCCGGAACGGCGGCCTCTGGCTTCTGAGGAACCTTAGCGTAAGCAGGCCCCTGGAGACAGCTCTTCGCTTTCATAGCTAGGGCAGTGTACTCCTCTCTGGGTTGCCCAGGTAGAGTGGCCCAGTCGTCAGAGAGACTGGCGAAAGCAGCGCTGGGCGGACTCCCTTTGCCAGTCAGTCGCACGGCCTCCTTGACTGAGAGAGAACTGCAGTGCCAAAAGACACCGCGCTGACGACTGGCTCCAGGAAGAGACTCGGGACAGCACTCTCACAGAAGCGAAAGCTAGGCTGTGGGCCCAGCCTGAGGAGCAGTACGTACGTTCGCCACACTGCTTTACACAGCTAGGCGTGAGCCGGAGAGCCTTGGTCACTGAGGCCTACCTGAGGTACTGCCATACTTACCCAGTAGATCCCACGCAGAGGTCCCTGTGCCCAAAAGGGCCTCCACGGAAGGGCCCCGTTCCTCCCGTTGTGTTTCCTTGAGGTAATCAGAAACCGCTGAGGATACCTGTAGGAGCTCAGGTATGAAGCTGGGCGACCCTGGCCAAACCTGGTTCCCCTCCGTGGTAGACGAGACAGTGGCGGGTCCTAAGCTGCCTGAGGCACACTCCTCGCGCGCACCTTCTCTTTGCTGCCGGAAGGCCTCACATAAGAAGTCTGAGTTGACTCGTGACGGAAGAAGTCTGAGTTGACTCGTGTGAGGCCTGCTGCTCTCGGTTCCTTGCTGGGAGCTTCAGCAGGAGCGCTCTGGAGCTCGCCGGCAGAAGAATTGTGAGTCCCCCCGCCCCACCCCGGCCTCGAGCAAAAGTCCAGATTTCCCCCGTTAGGAACACCTCGGAGCGCCAGAGGGAGCGGAGGGGCATGCGTTAACGGAATGCTTCAACCGTGGAAGGTATTTCACGAGACACTGTGCACTCACGTTCGTTGTAACAACTGTCAAAGGGCCCTCACCGTATGCCTTCCAACTCCTCGGCTGTGTTGGAGCCCCAGGAAGTAAATGCGTTCGTTTGACTAAGCTCCGTGAATGTGCAACGGTGATGGCGAAGCGCTGCCCTGTTCGCTCGAAAGCTCTCGTTCGTGCGGCCTTCACACGGCCTCAAGGTACGCAGTTCTAAACAGCCTTACATTCCATGCTGGTGTGCCCAGGCCCCCACCCACCCGCGGGGAGGAATTTGGGCTCTTCTGAGAAACACCAGTGTGCGTCCCAAGTGAAACCGGGGCGTCTCCCCCAGGACGTCGCCGAACGGCAGTCGGATGCCAGAGGTGTACTTCCAGCCGGAAAAAGAGGGAAAAGGACAGCTTTCCCAGGGACAATTCTGGACCCTTGGGACCATCCAGCATCACCAAGGCCTCAACTTTGCACGGCCTGGGGAACGCTCTTCCGCCTGTCCAGCAATCCCCACGTCAAAACCTTTCTCGGCAGAGGCAGGCACTCTCTCCCTTGTACTAGATAGCTCGGCAGAGCCTTCCGAGAAACATGCTGCGTCATTCAGCTTGAACGTGGGACGCGGAGGGGAGAGGACGCTTTCTCCCCGTTTGCAGGCGCCTTGCGCTTGGCTTCACAGCTGCCTGGAACAGCACTAGCGGCCCGACGTCTCTGCACGGCAGGACTGTCGTTGTGGGCCGAGGCTGCGTGTTCTCCCAAAGCGAAAACCGTGCTGGCAATCCCTTTCTAGGAACTCCTCCCACGGCTCCCCAGGTTCGGCTCCGGCCGAACGAAAGGTGAGCTCGGGCCTCAAGGTGAAGTTCCAGTGTTTCACGTCAGGGGACTTGGGTGTGCAGGGGTCTCCAATGAGGCCATACTCCACCACGGAGTGCCTTAACCCTGCGACGCCCCTGGGGACACACAGGGTAGGAGCCCATTCACCAGTTTCGCAGGATGACCTCTCTCCGTGCCGGAACGGCGGCCTCTGGCTTCTGAGGAACCTTAGCGTAAGCAGGCCCCTGGAGACAGCTCTTCGCTTTCATAGCTAGGGCAGTGTACTCCTCTCTGGGTTGCCCAGGTAGAGTGGCCCAGTCGTCAGAGAGACTGGCGAAAGCAGCGCTGGGCGGACTCCCTTTGCCAGTCAGTCGCACGGCCTCCTTGACTGAGAGAGAACTGCAGTGCCAAAAGACACCGCGCTGACGACTGGCTCCAGGAAGAGACTCGGGACAGCACTCTCACAGAAGCGAAAGCTAGGCTGTGGGCCCAGCCTGAGGAGCAGTACGTACGTTCGCCACACTGCTTTACACAGCTAGGCGTGAGCCGGAGAGCCTTGGTCACTGAGGCCTACCTGAGGTACTGCCATACTTACCCAGTAGATCCCACGCAGAGGTCCCTGTGCCCAAAAGGGCCTCCACGGAAGGGCCCCGTTCCTCCCGTTGTGTTTCCTTGAGGTAATCAGAAACCGCTGAGGATACCTGTAGGAGCTCAGGTATGAAGCTGGGCGACCCTGGCCAAACCTGGTTCCCCTCCGTGGTAGACGAGACAGTGGCGGGTCCTAAGCTGCCTGAGGCACACTCCTCGCGCGCACCTTCTCTTTGCTGCCGGAAGGCCTCACATAAGAAGTCTGAGTTGACTCGTGACGGAAGAAGTCTGAGTTGACTCGTGTGAGGCCTGCTGCTCTCGGTTCCTTGCTGGGAGCTTCAGCAGGAGCGCTCTGGAGCTCGCCGGCAGAAGAATTGTGAGTCCCCCCGCCCCACCCCGGCCTCGAGCAAAAGTCCAGATTTCCCCCGTTAGGAACACCTCGGAGCGCCAGAGGGAGCGGAGGGGCATGCGTTAACGGAATGCTTCAACCGTGGAAGGTATTTCACGAGACACTGTGCACTCACGTTCGTTGTAACAACTGTCAAAGGGCCCTCACCGTATGCCTTCCAACTCCTCGGCTGTGTTGGAGCCCCAGGAAGTAAATGCGTTCGTTTGACTAAGCTCCGTGAATGTGCAACGGTGATGGCGAAGCGCTGCCCTGTTCGCTCGAAAGCTCTCGTTCGTGCGGCCTTCACACGGCCTCAAGGTACGCAGTTCTAAACAGCCTTACATTCCATGCTGGTGTGCCCAGGCCCCCACCCACCCGCGGGGAGGAATTTGGGCTCTTCTGAGAAACACCAGTGTGCGTCCCAAGTGAAACCGGGGCGTCTCCCCCAGGACGTCGCCGAACGGCAGGCGGATGCCAGAGGTGTACTTCCAGCCGGAAAAAGAGGGAAAAGGACAGCTTTCCCAGGGACAATTCTGGACCCTTGGGACCATCCAGCATCACCAAGGCCTCAACTTTGCACGGCCTGGGGAACGCTCTTCCGCCTGTCCAGCAATCCCCACGTCAAAACCTTTCTCGGCAGAGGCAGGCACTCTCTCCCTTGTACTAGATAGCTCGGCAGAGCCTTCCGAGAAACATGCTGCGTCATTCAGCTTGAACGTGGGACGCGGAGGGGAGAGGACGCTTTCTCCCCGTTTGCAGGCGCCTTGCGCTTGGCTTCACAGCTGCCTGGAACAGCACTAGCGGCCCGACGTCTCTGCACGGCAGGACTGTCGTTGTGGGCCGAGGCTGCGTGTTCTCCCAAAGCGAAAACCGTGCTGGCAATCCCTTTCTAGGAACTCCTCCCACGGCTCCCCAGGTTCGGCTCCGGCCGAACGAAAGGTGACCTCGGGCCTCAAGGTGAAGTTCCAGTGTTTCACGTCAGGGGGCTTGGGTGTGCAGGGGTCTCCAATGAGGCCATACTCCACCACGGAGTGCCTTAACCCTGCGACGCCCCTGGGGACACACAGGGTAGGAGCCCATTCACCAGTTTCGCAGGATGACCTCTCTCCGTGCCGGAACGGCGGCCTCTGGCTTCTGAGGAACCTTAGCGTAAGCAGGCCCCTGGAGACAGCTCTTCGCTTTCATAGCTAGGGCAGGGTACTCCTCTCTGGGTTGCCCAGGTAGAGTGGCCCAGTCGTCAGAGAGACTGGCGAAAGCAGCGCTGGGCGGACTCCCTTTGCCAGTCAGTCGCACGGCCTCCTTGACTGAGAGAGAACTGCAGTGCCAAAAGACACCGCGCTGACGACTGGCTCCAGGAAGAGACTCGGGACAGCACTCTCACAGAAGCGAAAGCTAGGCTGTGGGCCCAGCCTGAGGAGCAGTACGTACGTTCGCCACACTGCTTTACACAGCTAGGCGTGAGCCGGAGAGCCTTGGTCACTGAGGCCTACCTGAGGTACTGCCATACTTACCCAGTAGATCCCACGCAGAGGTCCCTGTGCCCAAAAGGGCCTCCACGGAAGGGCCCCGTTCCTCCCGTTGTGTTTCCTTGAGGTAATCAGAAACCGCTGAGGATACCTGTAGGAGCTCAGGTATGAAGCTGGGCGACCCTGGCCAAACCTGGTTCCCCTCCGTGGTAGACGAGACAGTGGCGGGTCCTAAGCTGCCTGAGGCACACTCCTCGCGCGCACCTTCTCTTTGCTGCCGGAAGGCCTCACATAAGAAGTCTGAGTTGACTCGTGACGGAAGAAGTCTGAGTTGACTCGTGTGAGGCCTGCTGCTCTCAGTTCCTTGCTGGGAGCTTCAGCAGGAGCGCTCTGGAGCTCGCCGGCAGAAGAATTGTGAGTCCCCCCGCCCCACCCCGGCCTCGAGCAAAAGTCCAGATTTCCCCCGTTAGGAACACCTCGGAGCGCCAGAGGGAGCGGAGGGGCATGCGTTAACGGAATGCTTCAACCGTGGAAGGTATTTCACGAGACACTGTGCACTCACGTTCGTTGTAACAACTGTCAAAGGGCCCTCACCGTATGCCTTCCAACTCCTCGGCTGTGTTGGAGCCCCAGGAAGTAAATGCGTTCGTTTGACTAAGCTCCGTGAATGTGCAACGGTGATGGCGAAGCGCTGCCCTGTTCGCTCGAAAGCTCTCGTTCGTGCGGCCTTCACACGGCCTCAAGGTACGCAGTTCTAAACAGCCTTACATTCCATGCTGGTGTGCCCAGGCCCCCACCCACCCGCGGGGAGGAATTTGGGCTCTTCTGAGAAACACCAGTGTGCGTCCCAAGGGAAACCGGGGCGTCTCCCCCAGGACGTCGCCGAACGGCAGTCGGATGCCAGAGGTGTACTTCCAGCCGGAAAAAGAGGGAAAAGGACAGCTTTCCCAGGGACAATTCTGGACCCTTGGGACCATCCAGCATCACCAAGGCCTCAACTTTGCACGGCCTGGGGAACGCTCTTCCGCCTGTCCAGCAATCCCCACGTCAAAACCTTTCTCGGCAGAGGCAGGCACTCTCTCCCTTGTACTAGATAGCTCGGCAGAGCCTTCCGAGAAACATGCTGCGTCATTCAGCTTGAACGTGGGACGCGGAGGGGAGAGGACGCTTTCTCCCCGTTTGCAGGCGCCTTGCGCTTGGCTTCACAGCTGCCTGGAACAGCACTAGCGGCCCGACGTCTCTGCACGGCAGGACTGTCGTTGTGGGCCGAGGCTGCGTGTTCTCCCAAAGCGAAAACCGTGCTGGCAATCCCTTTCTAGGAACTCCTCCCACGGCTCCCCAGGTTCGGCTCCGGCCGAACGAAAGGTGAGCTCGGGCCTCAAGGTGAAGTTCCAGTGTTTCACGTCAGGGGACTTGGGTGTGCAGGGGTCTCCAATGAGGCCATACTCCACCACGGAGTGCCTTAACCCTGCGACGCCCCTGGGGACACACAGGGTAGGAGCCCATTCACCAGTTTCGCAGGATGACCTCTCTCCGTGCCGGAACGGCGGCCTCTGGCTTCTGAGGAACCTTAGCGTAAGCAGGCCCCTGGAGACAGCTCTTCGCTTTCATAGCTAGGGCAGGGTACTCCTCTCTGGGTTGCCCAGGTAGAGTGGCCCAGTCGTCAGAGAGACTGGCGAAAGCAGCGCTGGGCGGACTCCCTTTGCCAGTCAGTCGCACGGCCTCCTTGACTGAGAGAGAACTGCAGTGCCAAAAGACACCGCGCTGACGACTGGCTCCAGGAAGAGACTCGGGACAGCACTCTCACAGAAGCGAAAGCTAGGCTGTGGGCCCAGCCTGAGGAGCAGTACGTACGTTCGCCACACTGCTTTACACAGCTAGGCGTGAGCCGGAGAGCCTTGGTCACTGAGGCCTACCTGAGGTACTGCCATACTTACCCAGTAGATCCCACGCAGAGGTCCCTGTGCCCAAAAGGGCCTCCACGGAAGGGCCCCGTTCCTCCCGTTGTGTTTCCTTGAGGTAATCAGAAACCGCTGAGGATACCTGTAGGAGCTCAGGTATGAAGCTGGGCGACCCTGGCCAAACCTGGTTCCCCTCCGTGGTAGACGAGACAGTGGCGGGTCCTAAGCTGCCTGAGGCACACTCCTCGCGCGCACCTTCTCTTTGCTGCCGGAAGGCCTCACATAAGAAGTCTGAGTTGACTCGTGACGGAAGAAGTCTGAGTTGACTCGTGTGAGGCCTGCTGCTCTCGGTTCCTTGCTGGGAGCTTCAGCAGGAGCGCTCTGGAGCTCGCCGGCAGAAGAATTGTGAGTCCCCCCGCCCCACCCCGGCCTCGAGCAAAAGTCCAGATTTCCCCCGTTAGGAACACCTCGGAGCGCCAGAGGGAGCGGAGGGGCATGCGTTAACGGAATGCTTCAACCGTGGAAGGTATTTCACGAGACACTGTGCACTCACGTTCGTTGTAACAACTGTCAAAGGGCCCTCACCGTATGCCTTCCAACTCCTCGGCTGTGTTGGAGCCCCAGGAAGTAAATGCGTTCGTTTGACTAAGCTCCGTGAATGTGCAACGGTGATGGCGAAGCGCTGCCCTGTTCGCTCGAAAGCTCTCGTTCGTGCGGCCTTCACACGGCCTCAAGGTACGCAGTTCTAAACAGCCTTACATTCCATGCTGGTGTGCCCAGGCCCCCACCCACCCGCGGGGAGGAATTTGGGCTCTTCTGAGAAACACCAGTGTGCGTCCCAAGTGAAACCGGGGCGTCTCCCCCAGGACGTCGCCGAACGGCAGTCGGATGCCAGAGGTGTACTTCCAGCCGGAAAAAGAGGGAAAAGGACAGCTTTCCCAGGGACAATTCTGGACCCTTGGGACCATCCAGCATCACCAAGGCCTCAACTTTGCACGGCCTGGGGAACGCTCTTCCGCCTGTCCAGCAATCCCCACGTCAAAACCTTTCTCGGCAGAGGCAGGCACTCTCTCCCTTGTACTAGATAGCTCGGCAGAGCCTTCCGAGAAACATGCTGCGTCATTCAGCTTGAACGTGGGACGCGGAGGGGAGAGGACGCTTTCTCCCCGTTTGCAGGCGCCTTGCGCTTGGCTTCACAGCTGCCTGGAACAGCACTAGCGGCCCGACGTCTCTGCACGGCAGGACTGTCGTTGTGGGCCGAGGCTGCGTGTTCTCCCAAAGCGAAAACCGTGCTGGCAATCCCTTTCTAGGAACTCCTCCCACGGCTCCCCAGGTTCGGCTCCGGCCGAACGAAAGGTGAGCTCGGGCCTCAAGGTGAAGTTCCAGTGTTTCACGTCAGGGGACTTGGGTGTGCAGGGGTCTCCAATGAGGCCATACTCCACCACGGAGTGCCTTAACCCTGCGACGCCCCTGGGGACACACAGGGTAGGAGCCCATTCACCAGTTTCGCAGGATGACCTCTCTCCGTGCCGGAACGGCGGCCTCTGGCTTCTGAGGAACCTTAGCGTAAGCAGGCCCCTGGAGACAGCTCTTCGCTTTCATAGCTAGGGCAGTGTACTCCTCTCTGGGTTGCCCAGGTAGAGTGGCCCAGTCGTCAGAGAGACTGGCGAAAGCAGCGCTGGGCGGACTCCCTTTGCCAGTCAGTCGCACGGCCTCCTTGACTGAGAGAGAACTGCAGTGCCAAAAGACACCGCGCTGACGACTGGCTCCAGGAAGAGACTCGGGACAGCACTCTCACAGAAGCGAAAGCTAGGCTGTGGGCCCAGCCTGAGGAGCAGTACGTACGTTCGCCACACTGCTTTACACAGCTAGGCGTGAGCCGGAGAGCCTTGGTCACTGAGGCCTACCTGAGGTACTGCCATACTTACCCAGTAGATCCCACGCAGAGGTCCCTGTGCCCAAAAGGGCCTCCACGGAAGGGCCCCGTTCCTCCCGTTGTGTTTCCTTGAGGTAATCAGAAACCGCTGAGGATACCTGTAGGAGCTCAGGTATGAAGCTGGGCGACCCTGGCCAAACCTGGTTCCCCTCCGTGGTAGACGAGACAGTGGCGGGTCCTAAGCTGCCTGAGGCACACTCCTCGCGCGCACCTTCTCTTTGCTGCCGGAAGGCCTCACATAAGAAGTCTGAGTTGACTCGTGACGGAAGAAGTCTGAGTTGACTCGTGTGAGGCCTGCTGCTCTCGGTTCCTTGCTGGGAGCTTCAGCAGGAGCGCTCTGGAGCTCGCCGGCAGAAGAATTGTGAGTCCCCCCGCCCCACCCCGGCCTCGAGCAAAAGTCCAGATTTCCCCCGTTAGGAACACCTCGGAGCGCCAGAGGGAGCGGAGGGGCATGCGTTAACGGAATGCTTCAACCGTGGAAGGTATTTCACGAGACACTGTGCACTCACGTTCGTTGTAACAACTGTCAAAGGGCCCTCACCGTATGCCTTCCAACTCCTCGGCTGTGTTGGAGCCCCAGGAAGTAAATGCGTTCGTTTGACTAAGCTCCGTGAATGTGCAACGGTGATGGCGAAGCGCTGCCCTGTTCGCTCGAAAGCTCTCGTTCGTGCGGCCTTCACACGGCCTCAAGGTACGCAGTTCTAAACAGCCTTACATTCCATGCTGGTGTGCCCAGGCCCCCACCCACCCGCAGGGAGGAATTTGGGCTCTTCTGAGAAACACCAGTGTGCGTCCCAAGGGAAACCGGGGCGTCTCCCCCAGGACGTCGCCGAACGGCAGGCGGATGCCAGAGGTGTACTTCCAGCCGGAAAAAGAGGGAAAAGGACAGCTTTCCCAGGGACAATTCTGGACCCTTGGGACCATCCAGCATCACCAAGGCCTCAACTTTGCACGGCCTGGGGAACGCTCTTCCGCCTGTCCAGCAATCCCCACGTCAAAACCTTTCTCGGCAGAGGCAGGCACTCTCTCCCTTGTACTAGATAGCTCGGCAGAGCCTTCCGAGAAACATGCTGCGTCATTCAGCTTGAACGTGGGACGCGGAGGGGAGAGGACGCTTTCTCCCCGTTTGCAGGCGCCTTGCGCTTGGCTTCACAGCTGCCTGGAACAGCACTAGCGGCCCGACGTCTCTGCACGGCAGGACTGTCGTTGTGGGCCGAGGCTGCGTGTTCTCCCAAAGCGAAAACCGTGCTGGCAATCCCTTTCTAGGAACTCCTCCCACGGCTCCCCAGGTTCGGCTCCGGCCGAACGAAAGGTGAGCTCGGGCCTCAAGGTGAAGTTCCAGTGTTTCACGTCAGGGGACTTGGGTGTGCAGGGGTCTCCAATGAGGCCATACTCCACCACGGAGTGCCTTAACCCTGCGACGCCCCTGGGGACACACAGGGTAGGAGCCCATTCACCAGTTTCGCAGGATGACCTCTCTCCGTGCCGGAACGGCGGCCTCTGGCTTCTGAGGAACCTTAGCGTAAGCAGGCCCCTGGAGACAGCTCTTCGCTTTCATAGCTAGGGCAGTGTACTCCTCTCTGGGTTGCCCAGGTAGAGTGGCCCAGTCGTCAGAGAGACTGGCGAAAGCAGCGCTGGGCGGACTCCCTTTGCCAGTCAGTCGCACGGCCTCCTTGACTGAGAGAGAACTGCAGTGCCAAAAGACACCGCGCTGACGACTGGCTCCAGGAAGAGACTCGGGACAGCACTCTCACAGAAGCGAAAGCTAGGCTGTGGGCCCAGCCTGAGGAGCAGTACGTACGTTCGCCACACTGCTTTACACAGCTAGGCGTGAGCCGGAGAGCCTTGGTCACTGAGGCCTACCTGAGGTACTGCCATACTTACCCAGTAGATCCCACGCAGAGGTCCCTGTGCCCAAAAGGGCCTCCACGGAAGGGCCCCGTTCCTCCCGTTGTGTTTCCTTGAGGTAATCAGAAACCGCTGAGGATACCTGTAGGAGCTCAGGTATGAAGCTGGGCGACCCTGGCCAAACCTGGTTCCCCTCCGTGGTAGACGAGACAGTGGCGGGTCCTAAGCTGCCTGAGGCACACTCCTCGCGCGCACCTTCTCTTTGCTGCCGGAAGGCCTCACATAAGAAGTCTGAGTTGACTCGTGACAGAAGAAGTCTGAGTTGACTCGTGTGAGGCCTGCTGCTCTCGGTTCCTTGCTGGGAGCTTCAGCAGGAGCGCTCTGGAGCTCGCCGGCAGAAGAATTGTGAGTCCCCCCGCCCCACCCCGGCCTCGAGCAAAAGTCCAGATTTCCCCCGTTAGGAACACCTCGGAGCGCCAGAGGGAGCGGAGGGGCATGCGTTAACGGAATGCTTCAACCGTGGAAGGTATTTCACGAGACACTGTGCACTCACGTTCGTTGTAACAACTGTCAAAGGGCCCTCACCGTATGCCTTCCAACTCCTCGGCTGTGTTGGAGCCCCAGGAAGTAAATGCGTTCGTTTGACTAAGCTCCGTGAATGTGCAACGGTGATGGCGAAGCGCTGCCCTGTTCGCTCGAAAGCTCTCGTTCGTGCGGCCTTCACACGGCCTCAAGGTACGCAGTTCTAAACAGCCTTACATTCCATGCTGGTGTGCCCAGGCCCCCACCCACCCGCAGGGAGGAATTTGGGCTCTTCTGAGAAACACCAGTGTGCGTCCCAAGTGAAACCGGGGCGTCTCCCCCAGGACGTCGCCGAACGGCAGGCGGATGCCAGAGGTGTACTTCCAGCCGGAAAAAGAGGGAAAAGGACAGCTTTCCCAGGGACAATTCTGGACCCTTGGGACCATCCAGCATCACCAAGGCCTCAACTTTGCACGGCCTGGGGAACGCTCTTCCGCCTGTCCAGCAATCCCCACGTCAAAACCTTTCTCGGCAGAGGCAGGCACTCTCTCCCTTGTACTAGATAGCTCGGCAGAGCCTTCCGAGAAACATGCTGCGTCATTCAGCTTGAACGTGGGACGCGGAGGGGAGAGGACGCTTTCTCCCCGTTTGCAGGCGCCTTGCGCTTGGCTTCACAGCTGCCTGGAACAGCACTAGCGGCCCGACGTCTCTGCACGGCAGGACTGTCGTTGTGGGCCGAGGCTGCGTGTTCTCCCAAAGCGAAAACCGTGCTGGCAATCCCTTTCTAGGAACTCCTCCCACGGCTCCCCAGGTTCGGCTCCGGCCGAACGAAAGGTGACCTCGGGCCTCAAGGTGAAGTTCCAGTGTTTCACGTCAGGGGACTTGGGTGTGCAGGGGTCTCCAATGAGGCCATACTCCACCACGGAGTGCCTTAACCCTGCGACGCCCCTGGGGACACACAGGGTAGGAGCCCATTCACCAGTTTCGCAGGATGACCTCTCTCCGTGCCGGAACGGCGGCCTCTGGCTTCTGAGGAACCTTAGCGTAAGCAGGCCCCTGGAGACAGCTCTTCGCTTTCATAGCTAGGGCAGTGTACTCCTCTCTGGGTTGCCCAGGTAGAGTGGCCCAGTCGTCAGAGAGACTGGCGAAAGCAGCGCTGGGCGGACTCCCTTTGCCAGTCAGTCGCACGGCCTCCTTGACTGAGAGAGAAGTGCAGTGCCAAAAGACACCGCGCTGACGACTGGCTCCAGGAAGAGACTCGGGACAGCACTCTCACAGAAGCGAAAGCTAGGCTGTGGGCCCAGCCTGAGGAGCAGTACGTACGTTCGCCACACTGCTTTACACAGCTAGGCGTGAGCCGGAGAGCCTTGGTCACTGAGGCCTACCTGAGGTACTGCCATACTTACCCAGTAGATCCCACGCAGAGGTCCCTGTGCCCAAAAGGGCCTCCACGGAAGGGCCCCGTTCCTCCCGTTGTGTTTCCTTGAGGTAATCAGAAACCGCTGAGGATACCTGTAGGAGCTCAGGTATGAAGCTGGGCGACCCTGGCCAAACCTGGTTCCCCTCCGTGGTAGACGAGACAGTGGCGGGTCCTAAGCTGCCTGAGGCACACTCCTCGCGCGCACCTTCTCTTTGCTGCCGGAAGGCCTCACATAAGAAGTCTGAGTTGACTCGTGACAGAAGAAGTCTGAGTTGACTCGTGTGAGGCCTGCTGCTCTCGGTTCCTTGCTGGGAGCTTCAGCAGGAGCGCTCTGGAGCTCGCCGGCAGAAGAATTGTGAGTCCCCCCGCCCCACCCCGGCCTCGAGCAAAAGTCCAGATTTCCCCCGTTAGGAACACCTCGGAGCGCCAGAGGGAGCGGAGGGGCATGCGTTAACGGAATGCTTCAACCGTGGAAGGTATTTCACGAGACACTGTGCACTCACGTTCGTTGTAACAACTGTCAAAGGGCCCTCACCGTATGCCTTCCAACTCCTCGGCTGTGTTGGAGCCCCAGGAAGTAAATGCGTTCGTTTGACTAAGCTCCGTGAATGTGCAACGGTGATGGCGAAGCGCTGCCCTGTTCGCTCGAAAGCTCTCGTTCGTGCGGCCTTCACACGGCCTCAAGGTACGCAGTTCTAAACAGCCTTACATTCCATGCTGGTGTGCCCAGGCCCCCACCCACCCGCAGGGAGGAATTTGGGCTCTTCTGAGAAACACCAGTGTGCGTCCCAAGTGAAACCGGGGCGTCTCCCCCAGGACGTCGCCGAACGGCAGGCGGATGCCAGAGGTGTACTTCCAGCCGGAAAAAGAGGGAAAAGGACAGCTTTCCCAGGGACAATTCTGGACCCTTGGGACCATCCAGCATCACCAAGGCCTCAACTTTGCACGGCCTGGGGAACGCTCTTCCGCCTGTCCAGCAATCCCCACGTCAAAACCTTTCTCGGCAGAGGCAGGCACTCTCTCCCTTGTACTAGATAGCTCGGCAGAGCCTTCCGAGAAACATGCTGCGTCATTCAGCTTGAACGTGGGACGCGGAGGGGAGAGGACGCTTTCTCCCCGTTTGCAGGCGCCTTGCGCTTGGCTTCACAGCTGCCTGGAACAGCACTAGCGGCCCGACGTCTCTGCACGGCAGGACTGTCGTTGTGGGCCGAGGCTGCGTGTTCTCCCAAAGCGAAAACCGTGCTGGCAATCCCTTTCTAGGAACTCCTCCCACGGCTCCCCAGGTTCGGCTCCGGCCGAACGAAAGGTGAGCTCGGGCCTCAAGGTGAAGTTCCAGTGTTTCACGTCAGGGGACTTGGGTGTGCAGGGGTCTCCAATGAGGCCATACTCCACCACGGAGTGCCTTAACCCTGCGACGCCCCTGGGGACACACAGGGTAGGAGCCCATTCACCAGTTTCGCAGGATGACCTCTCTCCGTGCCGGAACGGCGGCCTCTGGCTTCTGAGGAACCTTAGCGTAAGCAGGCCCCTGGAGACAGCTCTTCGCTTTCATAGCTAGGGCAGTGTACTCCTCTCTGGGTTGCCCAGGTAGAGTGGCCCAGTCGTCAGAGAGACTGGCGAAAGCAGCGCTGGGCGGACTCCCTTTGCCAGTCAGTCGCACGGCCTCCTTGACTGAGAGAGAACTGCAGTGCCAAAAGACACCGCGCTGACGACTGGCTCCAGGAAGAGACTCGGGACAGCACTCTCACAGAAGCGAAAGCTAGGCTGTGGGCCCAGCCTGAGGAGCAGTACGTACGTTCGCCACACTGCTTTACACAGCTAGGCGTGAGCCGGAGAGCCTTGGTCACTGAGGCCTACCTGAGGTACTGCCATACTTACCCAGTAGATCCCACGCAGAGGTCCCTGTGCCCAAAAGGGCCTCCACGGAAGGGCCCCGTTCCTCCCGTTGTGTTTCCTTGAGGTAATCAGAAACCGCTGAGGATACCTGTAGGAGCTCAGGTATGAAGCTGGGCGACCCTGGCCAAACCTGGTTCCCCTCCGTGGTAGACGAGACAGTGGCGGGTCCTAAGCTGCCTGAGGCACACTCCTCGCGCGCACCTTCTCTTTGCTGCCGGAAGGCCTCACATAAGAAGTCTGAGTTGACTCGTGACAGAAGAAGTCTGAGTTGACTCGTGTGAGGCCTGCTGCTCTCGGTTCCTTGCTGGGAGCTTCAGCAGGAGCGCTCTGGAGCTCGCCGGCAGAAGAATTGTGAGTCCCCCCGCCCCACCCCGGCCTCGAGCAAAAGTCCAGATTTCCCCCGTTAGGAACACCTCGGAGCGCCAGAGGGAGCGGAGGGGCATGCGTTAACGGAATGCTTCAACCGTGGAAGGTATTTCACGAGACACTGTGCACTCACGTTCGTTGTAACAACTGTCAAAGGGCCCTCACCGTATGCCTTCCAACTCCTCGGCTGTGTTGGAGCCCCAGGAAGTAAATGCGTTCGTTTGACTAAGCTCCGTGAATGTGCAACGGTGATGGCGAAGCGCTGCCCTGTTCGCTCGAAAGCTCTCGTTCGTGCGGCCTTCACACGGCCTCAAGGTACGCAGTTCTAAACAGCCTTACATTCCATGCTGGTGTGCCCAGGCCCCCACCCACCCGCAGGGAGGAATTTGGGCTCTTCTGAGAAACACCAGTGTGCGTCCCAAGTGAAACCGGGGCGTCTCCCCCAGGACGTCGCCGAACGGCAGGCGGATGCCAGAGGTGTACTTCCAGCCGGAAAAAGAGGGAAAAGGACAGCTTTCCCAGGGACAATTCTGGACCCTTGGGACCATCCAGCATCACCAAGGCCTCAACTTTGCACGGCCTGGGGAACGCTCTTCCGCCTGTCCAGCAATCCCCACGTCAAAACCTTTCTCGGCAGAGGCAGGCACTCTCTCCCTTGTACTAGATAGCTCGGCAGAGCCTTCCGAGAAACATGCTGCGTCATTCAGCTTGAACGTGGGACGCGGAGGGGAGAGGACGCTTTCTCCCCGTTTGCAGGCGCCTTGCGCTTGGCTTCACAGCTGCCTGGAACAGCACTAGCGGCCCGACGTCTCTGCACGGCAGGACTGTCGTTGTGGGCCGAGGCTGCGTGTTCTCCCAAAGCGAAAACCGTGCTGGCAATCCCTTTCTAGGAACTCCTCCCACGGCTCCCCAGGTTCGGCTCCGGCCGAACGAAAGGTGACCTCGGGCCTCAAGGTGAAGTTCCAGTGTTTCACGTCAGGGGACTTGGGTGTGCAGGGGTCTCCAATGAGGCCATACTCCACCACGGAGTGCCTTAACCCTGCGACGCCCCTGGGGACACACAGGGTAGGAGCCCATTCACCAGTTTCGCAGGATGACCTCTCTCCGTGCCGGAACGGCGGCCTCTGGCTTCTGAGGAACCTTAGCGTAAGCAGGCCCCTGGAGACAGCTCTTCGCTTTCATAGCTAGGGCAGTGTACTCCTCTCTGGGTTGCCCAGGTAGAGTGGCCCAGTCGTCAGAGAGACTGGCGAAAGCAGCGCTGGGCGGACTCCCTTTGCCAGTCAGTCGCACGGCCTCCTTGACTGAGAGAGAAGTGCAGTGCCAAAAGACACCGCGCTGACGACTGGCTCCAGGAAGAGACTCGGGACAGCACTCTCACAGAAGCGAAAGCTAGGCTGTGGGCCCAGCCTGAGGAGCAGTACGTACGTTCGCCACACTGCTTTACACAGCTAGGCGTGAGCCGGAGAGCCTTGGTCACTGAGGCCTACCTGAGGTACTGCCATACTTACCCAGTAGATCCCACGCAGAGGTCCCTGTGCCCAAAAGGGCCTCCACGGAAGGGCCCCGTTCCTCCCGTTGTGTTTCCTTGAGGTAATCAGAAACCGCTGAGGATACCTGTAGGAGCTCAGGTATGAAGCTGGGCGACCCTGGCCAAACCTGGTTCCCCTCCGTGGTAGACGAGACAGTGGCGGGTCCTAAGCTGCCTGAGGCACACTCCTCGCGCGCACCTTCTCTTTGCTGCCGGAAGGCCTCACATAAGAAGTCTGAGTTGACTCGTGACAGAAGAAGTCTGAGTTGACTCGTGTGAGGCCTGCTGCTCTCGGTTCCTTGCTGGGAGCTTCAGCAGGAGCGCTCTGGAGCTCGCCGGCAGAAGAATTGTGAGTCCCCCCGCCCCACCCCGGCCTCGAGCAAAAGTCCAGATTTCCCCCGTTAGGAACACCTCGGAGCGCCAGAGGGAGCGGAGGGGCATGCGTTAACGGAATGCTTCAACCGTGGAAGGTATTTCACGAGACACTGTGCACTCACGTTCGTTGTAACAACTGTCAAAGGGCCCTCACCGTATGCCTTCCAACTCCTCGGCTGTGTTGGAGCCCCAGGAAGTAAATGCGTTCGTTTGACTAAGCTCCGTGAATGTGCAACGGTGATGGCGAAGCGCTGCCCTGTTCGCTCGAAAGCTCTCGTTCGTGCGGCCTTCACACGGCCTCAAGGTACGCAGTTCTAAACAGCCTTACATTCCATGCTGGTGTGCCCAGGCCCCCACCCACCCGCAGGGAGGAATTTGGGCTCTTCTGAGAAACACCAGTGTGCGTCCCAAGTGAAACCGGGGCGTCTCCCCCAGGACGTCGCCGAACGGCAGGCGGATGCCAGAGGTGTACTTCCAGCCGGAAAAAGAGGGAAAAGGACAGCTTTCCCAGGGACAATTCTGGACCCTTGGGACCATCCAGCATCACCAAGGCCTCAACTTTGCACGGCCTGGGGAACGCTCTTCCGCCTGTCCAGCAATCCCCACGTCAAAACCTTTCTCGGCAGAGGCAGGCACTCTCTCCCTTGTACTAGATAGCTCGGCAGAGCCTTCCGAGAAACATGCTGCGTCATTCAGCTTGAACGTGGGACGCGGAGGGGAGAGGACGCTTTCTCCCCGTTTGCAGGCGCCTTGCGCTTGGCTTCACAGCTGCCTGGAACAGCACTAGCGGCCCGACGTCTCTGCACGGCAGGACTGTCGTTGTGGGCCGAGGCTGCGTGTTCTCCCAAAGCGAAAACCGTGCTGGCAATCCCTTTCTAGGAACTCCTCCCACGGCTCCCCAGGTTCGGCTCCGGCCGAACGAAAGGTGACCTCGGGCCTCAAGGTGAAGTTCCAGTGTTTCACGTCAGGGGACTTGGGTGTGCAGGGGTCTCCAATGAGGCCATACTCCACCACGGAGTGCCTTAACCCTGCGACGCCCCTGGGGACACACAGGGTAGGAGCCCATTCACCAGTTTCGCAGGATGACCTCTCTCCGTGCCGGAACGGCAGCCTCTGGCTTCTGAGGAACCTTAGCGTAAGCAGGCCCCTGGAGACAGCTCTTCGCTTTCATAGCTAGGGCAGTGTACTCCTCTCTGGGTTGCCCAGGTAGAGTGGCCCAGTCGTCAGAGAGACTGGCGAAAGCAGCGCTGGGCGGACTCCCTTTGCCAGTCAGTCGCACGGCCTCCTTGACTGAGAGAGAAGTGCAGTGCCAAAAGACACCGCGCTGACGACTGGCTCCAGGAAGAGACTCGGGACAGCACTCTCACAGAAGCGAAAGCTAGGCTGTGGGCCCAGCCTGAGGAGCAGTACGTACGTTCGCCACACTGCTTTACACAGCTAGGCGTGAGCCGGAGAGCCTTGGTCACTGAGGCCTACCTGAGGTACTGCCATACTTACCCAGTAGATCCCACGCAGAGGTCCCTGTGCCCAAAAGGGCCTCCACGGAAGGGCCCCGTTCCTCCCGTTGTGTTTCCTTGAGGTAATCAGAAACCGCTGAGGATACCTGTAGGAGCTCAGGTATGAAGCTGGGCGACCCTGGCCAAACCTGGTTCCCCTCCGTGGTAGACGAGACAGTGGCGGGTCCTAAGCTGCCTGAGGCACACTCCTCGCGCGCACCTTCTCTTTGCTGCCGGAAGGCCTCACATAAGAAGTCTGAGTTGACTCGTGACAGAAGAAGTCTGAGTTGACTCGTGTGAGGCCTGCTGCTCTCGGTTCCTTGCTGGGAGCTTCAGCAGGAGCGCTCTGGAGCTCGCCGGCAGAAGAATTGTGAGTCCCCCCGCCCCACCCCGGCCTCGAGCAAAAGTCCAGATTTCCCCCGTTAGGAACACCTCGGAGCGCCAGAGGGAGCGGAGGGGCATGCGTTAACGGAATGCTTCAACCGTGGAAGGTATTTCACGAGACACTGTGCACTCACGTTCGTTGTAACAACTGTCAAAGGGCCCTCACCGTATGCCTTCCAACTCCTCGGCTGTGTTGGAGCCCCAGGAAGTAAATGCGTTCGTTTGACTAAGCTCCGTGAATGTGCAACGGTGATGGCGAAGCGCTGCCCTGTTCGCTCGAAAGCTCTCGTTCGTGCGGCCTTCACACGGCCTCAAGGTACGCAGTTCTAAACAGCCTTACATTCCATGCTGGTGTGCCCAGGCCCCCACCCACCCGCAGGGAGGAATTTGGGCTCTTCTGAGAAACACCAGTGTGCGTCCCAAGTGAAACCGGGGCGTCTCCCCCAGGACGTCGCCGAACGGCAGTCGGATGCCAGAGGTGTACTTCCAGCCGGAAAAAGAGGGAAAAGGACAGCTTTCCCAGGGACAATTCTGGACCCTTGGGACCATCCAGCATCACCAAGGCCTCAACTTTGCACGGCCTGGGGAACGCTCTTCCGCCTGTCCAGCAATCCCCACGTCAAAACCTTTCTCGGCAGAGGCAGGCACTCTCTCCCTTGTACTAGATAGCTCGGCAGAGCCTTCCGAGAAACATGCTGCGTCATTCAGCTTCAACGTGGGACGCGGAGGGGAGAGGACGCTTTCTCCCCTTTGCAGGCGCCTTGCGCTTGGCTTCACAGCTGCCTGGAACAGCACTAGCGGCCCGACGTCTCTGCACGGCAGGACTGTCGTTGTGGGCCGAGGCTGCGTGTTCTCCCAAAGCGAAAACCGTGCTGGCAATCCCTTTCTAGGAACTCCTCCCACGGCTCCCCAGGTTCGGCTCCGGCCGAACGAAAGGTGAGCTCGGGCCTCAAGGTGAAGTTCCAGTGTTTCACGTCAGGGGACTTGGGTGTGCAGGGGTCTCCAATGAGGCCATACTCCACCACGGAGTGCCTTAACCCTGCGACGCCCCTGGGGACACACAGGGTAGGAGCCCATTCACCAGTTTCGCAGGATGACCTCTCTCCGTGCCGGAACGGCGGCCTCTGGCTTCTGAGGAACCTTAGCGTAAGCAGGCCCCTGGAGACAGCTCTTCGCTTTCATAGCTAGGGCAGTGTACTCCTCTCTGGGTTGCCCAGGTAGAGTGGCCCAGTCGTCAGAGAGACTGGCGAAAGCAGCGCTGGGCGGACTCCCTTTGCCAGTCAGTCGCACGGCCTCCTTGACTGAGAGAGAACTGCAGTGCCAAAAGACACCGCGCTGACGACTGGCTCCAGGAAGAGACTCGGGACAGCACTCTCACAGAAGCGAAAGCTAGGCTGTGGGCCCAGCCTGAGGAGCAGTACGTACGTTCGCCACACTGCTTTACACAGCTAGGCGTGAGCCGGAGAGCCTTGGTCACTGAGGCCTACCTGAGGTACTGCCATACTTACCCAGTAGATCCCACGCAGAGGTCCCTGTGCCCAAAAGGGCCTCCACGGAAGGGCCCCGTTCCTCCCGTTGTGTTTCCTTGAGGTAATCAGAAACCGCTGAGGATACCTGTAGGAGCTCAGGTATGAAGCTGGGCGACCCTGGCCAAACCTGGTTCCCCTCCGTGGTAGACGAGACAGTGGCGGGTCCTAAGCTGCCTGAGGCACACTCCTCGCACGCACCTTCTCTTTGCTGCCGGAAGGCCTCACATAAGATGTCTGAGTTGACTCGTGACAGAAGAAGTCTGAGTTGACTCGTGTGAGGCCTGCTGCTCTCGGTTCCTTGCTGGGAGCTTCAGCAGGAGCGCTCTGGAGCTCGCCGGCAGAAGAATTGTGAGTCCCCCCGCCCCACCCCGGCCTCGAGCAAAAGTCCAGATTTCCCCCGTTAGGAACACCTCGGAGCGCCAGAGGGAGCGGAGGGGCATGCGTTAACGGAATGCTTCAACCGTGGAAGGTATTTCACGAGACACTGTGCACTCACGTTCGTTGTAACAACTGTCAAAGGGCCCTCACCGTATGCCTTCCAACTCCTCGGCTGTGTTGGAGCCCCAGGAAGTAAATGCGTTCGTTTGACTAAGCTCCGTGAATGTGCAACGGTGATGGCGAAGCGCTGCCCTGTTCGCTCGAAAGCTCTCGTTCGTGCGGCCTTCACACGGCCTCAAGGTACGCAGTTCTAAACAGCCTTACATTCCATGCTGGTGTGCCCAGGCCCCCACCCACCCGCAGGGAGGAATTTGGGCTCTTCTGAGAAACACCAGTGTGCGTCCCAAGGGAAACCGGGGCGTCTCCCCCAGGACGTCGCCGAACGGCAGTCGGATGCCAGAGGTGTACTTCCAGCCGGAAAAAGAGGGAAAAGGACAGCTTTCCCAGGGACAATTCTGGACCCTTGGGACCATCCAGCATCACCAAGGCCTCAACTTTGCACGGCCTGGGGAACGCTCTTCCGCCTGTCCAGCAATCCCCACGTCAAAACCTTTCTCGGCAGAGGCAGGCACTCTCTCCCTTGTACTAGATAGCTCGGCAGAGCCTTCCGAGAAACATGCTGCGTCATTCAGCTTCAACGTGGGACGCGGAGGGGAGAGGACGCTTTCTCCCCTTTGCAGGCGCCTTGCGCTTGGCTTCACAGCTGCCTGGAACAGCACTAGCGGCCCGACGTCTCTGCACGGCAGGACTGTCGTTGTGGGCCGAGGCTGCGTGTTCTCCCAAAGCGAAAACCGTGCTGGCAATCCCTTTCTAGGAACTCCTCCCACGGCTCCCCAGGTTCGGCTCCGGCCGAACGAAAGGTGAGCTCGGGCCTCAAGGTGAAGTTCCAGTGTTTCACGTCAGGGGACTTGGGTGTGCAGGGGTCTCCAATGAGGCCATACTCCACCACGGAGTGCCTTAACCCTGCGACGCCCCTGGGGACACACAGGGTAGGAGCCCATTCACCAGTTTCGCAGGATGACCTCTCTCCGTGCCGGAACGGCGGCCTCTGGCTTCTGAGGAACCTTAGCGTAAGCAGGCCCCTGGAGACAGCTCTTCGCTTTCATAGCTAGGGCAGTGTACTCCTCTCTGGGTTGCCCAGGTAGAGTGGCCCAGTCGTCAGAGAGACTGGCGAAAGCAGCGCTGGGCGGACTCCCTTTGCCAGTCAGTCGCACGGCCTCCTTGACTGAGAGAGAACTGCAGTGCCAAAAGACACCGCGCTGACGACTGGCTCCAGGAAGAGACTCGGGACAGCACTCTCACAGAAGCGAAAGCTAGGCTGTGGGCCCAGCCTGAGGAGCAGTACGTACGTTCGCCACACTGCTTTACACAGCTAGGCGTGAGCCGGAGAGCCTTGGTCACTGAGGCCTACCTGAGGTACTGCCATACTTACCCAGTAGATCCCACGCAGAGGTCCCTGTGCCCAAAAGGGCCTCCACGGAAGGGCCCCGTTCCTCCCGTTGTGTTTCCTTGAGGTAATCAGAAACCGCTGAGGATACCTGTAGGAGCTCAGGTATGAAGCTGGGCGACCCTGGCCAAACCTGGTTCCCCTCCGTGGTAGACGAGACAGTGGCGGGTCCTAAGCTGCCTGAGGCACACTCCTCGCACGCACCTTCTCTTTGCTGCCGGAAGGCCTCACATAAGATGTCTGAGTTGACTCGTGACAGAAGAAGTCTGAGTTGACTCGTGTGAGGCCTGCTGCTCTCGGTTCCTTGCTGGGAGCTTCAGCAGGAGCGCTCTGGAGCTCGCCGGCAGAAGAATTGTGAGTCCCCCCGCCCCACCCCGGCCTCGAGCAAAAGTCCAGATTTCCCCCGTTAGGAACACCTCGGAGCGCCAGAGGGAGCGGAGGGGCATGCGTTAACGGAATGCTTCAACCGTGGAAGGTATTTCACGAGACACTGTGCACTCACGTTCGTTGTAACAACTGTCAAAGGGCCCTCACCGTATGCCTTCCAACTCCTCGGCTGTGTTGGAGCCCCAGGAAGTAAATGCGTTCGTTTGACTAAGCTCCGTGAATGTGCAACGGTGATGGCGAAGCGCTGCCCTGTTCGCTCGAAAGCTCTCGTTCGTGCGGCCTTCACACGGCCTCAAGGTACGCAGTTCTAAACAGCCTTACATTCCATGCTGGTGTGCCCAGGCCCCCACCCACCCGCAGGGAGGAATTTGGGCTCTTCTGAGAAACACCAGTGTGCGTCCCAAGGGAAACCGGGGCGTCTCCCCCAGGACGTCGCCGAACGGCAGTCGGATGCCAGAGGTGTACTTCCAGCCGGAAAAAGAGGGAAAAGGACAGCTTTCCCAGGGACAATTCTGGACCCTTGGGACCATCCAGCATCACCAAGGCCTCAACTTTGCACGGCCTGGGGAACGCTCTTCCGCCTGTCCAGCAATCCCCACGTCAAAACCTTTCTCGGCAGAGGCAGGCACTCTCTCCCTTGTACTAGATAGCTCGGCAGAGCCTTCCGAGAAACATGCTGCGTCATTCAGCTTGAACGTGGGACGCGGAGGGGAGAGGACGCTTTCTCCCCGTTTGCAGGCGCCTTGCGCTTGGCTTCACAGCTGCCTGGAACAGCACTAGCGGCCCGACGTCTCTGCACGGCAGGACTGTCGTTGTGGGCCGAGGCTGCGTGTTCTCCCAAAGCGAAAACCGTGCTGGCAATCCCTTTCTAGGAACTCCTCCCACGGCTCCCCAGGTTCGGCTCCGGCCGAACGAAAGGTGAGCTCGGGCCTCAAGGTGAAGTTCCAGTGTTTCACGTCAGGGGACTTGGGTGTGCAGGGGTCTCCAATGAGGCCATACTCCACCACGGAGTGCCGTAACCCTGCGACGCCGCTGGGGACACACAGGGTAGGAGCCCATTCACCAGTTTCGCAGGATGACCTCTCTCCGTGCCGGAACGGCGGCCTCTGGCTTCTGAGGAACCTTAGCGTAAGCAGGCCCCTGGAGACAGCTCTTCGCTTTCATAGCTAGGGCAGTGTACTCCTCTCTGGGTTGCCCAGGTAGAGTGGCCCAGTCGTCAGAGAGACTGGCGAAAGCAGCGCTGGGCGGACTCCCTTTGCCAGTCAGTCGCACGGCCTCCTTGACTGAGAGAGAACTGCAGTGCCAAAAGACACCGCGCTGACGACTGGCTCCAGGAAGAGACTCGGGACAGCACTCTCACAGAAGCGAAAGCTAGGCTGTGGGCCCAGCCTGAGGAGCAGTACGTACGTTCGCCACACTGCTTTACACAGCTAGGCGTGAGCCGGAGAGCCTTGGTCACTGAGGCCTACCTGAGGTACTGCCATACTTACCCAGTAGATCCCACGCAGAGGTCCCTGTGCCCAAAAGGGCCTCCACGGAAGGGCCCCGTTCCTCCCGTTGTGTTTCCTTGAGGTAATCAGAAACCGCTGAGGATACCTGTAGGAGCTCAGGTATGAAGCTGGGCGACCCTGGCCAAACCTGGTTCCCCTCCGTGGTAGACGAGACAGTGGCGGGTCCTAAGCTGCCTGAGGCACACTCCTCGCGCGCACCTTCTCTTTGCTGCCGGAAGGCCTCACATAAGAAGTCTGAGTTGACTCGTGACGGAAGAAGTCTGAGTTGACTCGTGTGAGGCCTGCTGCTCTCGGTTCCTTGCTGGGAGCTTCAGCAGGAGCGCTCTGGAGCTCGCCGGCAGAAGAATTGTGAGTCCCCCCGCCCCACCCCGGCCTCGAGCAAAAGTCCAGATTTCCCCCGTTAGGAACACCTCGGAGCGCCAGAGGGAGCGGAGGGGCATGCGTTAACGGAATGCTTCAACCGTGGAAGGTATTTCACGAGACACTGTGCACTCACGTTCGTTGTAACAACTGTCAAAGGGCCCTCACCGTATGCCTTCCAACTCCTCGGCTGTGTTGGAGCCCCAGGAAGTAAATGCGTTCGTTTGACTAAGCTCCGTGAATGTGCAACGGTGATGGCGAAGCGCTGCCCTGTTCGCTCGAAAGCTCTCGTTCGTGCGGCCTTCACACGGCCTCAAGGTACGCAGTTCTAAACAGCCTTACATTCCATGCTGGTGTGCCCAGGCCCCCACCCACCCGCAGGGAGGAATTTGGGCTCTTCTGAGAAACACCAGTGTGCGTCCCAAGGGAAACCGGGGCGTCTCCCCCAGGACGTCGCCGAACGGCAGTCGGATGCCAGAGGTGTACTTCCAGCCGGAAAAAGAGGGAAAAGGACAGCTTTCCCAGGGACAATTCTGGACCCTTGGGACCATCCAGCATCACCAAGGCCTCAACTTTGCACGGCCTGGGGAACGCTCTTCCGCCTGTCCAGCAATCCCCACGTCAAAACCTTTCTCGGCAGAGGCAGGCACTCTCTCCCTTGTACTAGATAGCTCGGCAGAGCCTTCCGAGAAACATGCTGCGTCATTCAGCTTGAACGTGGGACGCGGAGGGGAGAGGACGCTTTCTCCCCGTTTGCAGGCGCCTTGCGCTTGGCTTCACAGCTGCCTGGAACAGCACTAGCGGCCCGACGTCTCTGCACGGCAGGACTGTCGTTGTGGGCCGAGGCTGCGTGTTCTCCCAAAGCGAAAACCGTGCTGGCAATCCCTTTCTAGGAACTCCTCCCACGGCTCCCCAGGTTCGGCTCCGGCCGAACGAAAGGTGAGCTCGGGCCTCAAGGTGAAGTTCCAGTGTTTCACGTCAGGGGACTTGGGTGTGCAGGGGTCTCCAATGAGGCCATACTCCACCACGGAGTGCCTTAACCCTGCGACGCCGCTGGGGACACACAGGGTAGGAGCCCATTCACCAGTTTCGCAGGATGACCTCTCTCCGTGCCGGAACGGCGGCCTCTGGCTTCTGAGGAACCTTAGCGTAAGCAGGCCCCTGGAGACAGCTCTTCGCTTTCATAGCTAGGGCAGTGTACTCCTCTCTGGGTTGCCCAGGTAGAGTGGCCCAGTCGTCAGAGAGACTGGCGAAAGCAGCGCTGGGCGGACTCCCTTTGCCAGTCAGTCGCACGGCCTCCTTGACTGAGAGAGAACTGCAGTGCCAAAAGACACCGCGCTGACGACTGGCTCCAGGAAGAGACTCGGGACAGCACTCTCACAGAAGCGAAAGCTAGGCTGTGGGCCCAGCCTGAGGAGCAGTACGTACGTTCGCCACACTGCTTTACACAGCTAGGCGTGAGCCGGAGAGCCTTGGTCACTGAGGCCTACCTGAGGTACTGCCATACTTACCCAGTAGATCCCACGCAGAGGTCCCTGTGCCCAAAAGGGCCTCCACGGAAGGGCCCCGTTCCTCCCGTTGTGTTTCCTTGAGGTAATCAGAAACCGCTGAGGATACCTGTAGGAGCTCAGGTATGAAGCTGGGCGACCCTGGCCAAACCTGGTTCCCCTCCGTGGTAGACGAGACAGTGGCGGGTCCTAAGCTGCCTGAGGCACACTCCTCGCGCGCACCTTCTCTTTGCTGCCGGAAGGCCTCACATAAGAAGTCTGAGTTGACTCGTGACGGAAGAAGTCTGAGTTGACTCGTGTGAGGCCTGCTGCTCTCGGTTCCTTGCTGGGAGCTTCAGCAGGAGCGCTCTGGAGCTCGCCGGCAGAAGAATTGTGAGTCCCCCCGCCCCACCCCGGCCTCGAGCAAAAGTCCAGATTTCCCCCGTTAGGAACACCTCGGAGCGCCAGAGGGAGCGGAGGGGCATGCGTTAACGGAATGCTTCAACCGTGGAAGGTATTTCACGAGACACTGTGCACTCACGTTCGTTGTAACAACTGTCAAAGGGCCCTCACCGTATGCCTTCCAACTCCTCGGCTGTGTTGGAGCCCCAGGAAGTAAATGCGTTCGTTTGACTAAGCTCCGTGAATGTGCAACGGTGATGGCGAAGCGCTGCCCTGTTCGCTCGAAAGCTCTCGTTCGTGCGGCCTTCACACGGCCTCAAGGTACGCAGTTCTAAACAGCCTTACATTCCATGCTGGTGTGCCCAGGCCCCCACCCACCCGCAGGGAGGAATTTGGGCTCTTCTGAGAAACACCAGTGTGCGTCCCAAGGGAAACCGGGGCGTCTCCCCCAGGACGTCGCCGAACGGCAGGCGGATGCCAGAGGTGTACTTCCAGCCGGAAAAAGAGGGAAAAGGACAGCTTTCCCAGGGACAATTCTGGACCCTTGGGACCATCCAGCATCACCAAGGCCTCAACTTTGCACGGCCTGGGGAACGCTCTTCCGCCTGTCCAGCAATCCCCACGTCAAAACCTTTCTCGGCAGAGGCAGGCACTCTCTCCCTTGTACTAGATAGCTCGGCAGAGCCTTCCGAGAAACATGCTGCGTCATTCAGCTTCAACGTGGGACGCGGAGGGGAGAGGACGCTTTCTCCCCGTTTGCAGGCGCCTTGCGCTTGGCTTCACAGCTGCCTGGAACAGCACTAGCGGCCCGACGTCTCTGCACGGCAGGACTGTCGTTGTGGGCCGAGGCTGCGTGTTCTCCCAAAGCGAAAACCGTGCTGGCAATCCCTTTCTAGGAACTCCTCCCACGGCTCCCCAGGTTCGGCTCCGGCCGAACGAAAGGTGAGCTCGGGCCTCAAGGTGAAGTTCCAGTGTTTCACGTCAGGGGACTTGGGTGTGCAGGGGTCTCCAATGAGGCCATACTCCACCACGGAGTGCCTTAACCCTGCGACGCCCCTGGGGACACACAGGGTAGGAGCCCATTCACCAGTTTCGCAGGATGACCTCTCTCCGTGCCGGAACGGCGGCCTCTGGCTTCTGAGGAACCTTAGCGTAAGCAGGCCCCTGGAGACAGCTCTTCGCTTTCATAGCTAGGGCAGTGTACTCCTCTCTGGGTTGCCCAGGTAGAGTGGCCCAGTCGTCAGAGAGACTGGCGAAAGCAGCGCTGGGCGGACTCCCTTTGCCAGTCAGTCGCACGGCCTCCTTGACTGAGAGAGAACTGCAGTGCCAAAAGACACCGCGCTGACGACTGGCTCCAGGAAGAGACTCGGGACAGCACTCTCACAGAAGCGAAAGCTAGGCTGTGGGCCCAGCCTGAGGAGCAGTACGTACGTTCGCCACACTGCTTTACACAGCTAGGCGTGAGCCGGAGAGCCTTGGTCACTGAGGCCTACCTGAGGTACTGCCATACTTACCCAGTAGATCCCACGCAGAGGTCCCTGTGCCCAAAAGGGCCTCCACGGAAGGGCCCCGTTCCTCCCGTTGTGTTTCCTTGAGGTAATCAGAAACCGCTGAGGATACCTGTAGGAGCTCAGGTATGAAGCTGGGCGACCCTGGCCAAACCTGGTTCCCCTCCGTGGTAGACGAGACAGTGGCGGGTCCTAAGCTGCCTGAGGCACACTCCTCGCGCGCACCTTCTCTTTGCTGCCGGAAGGCCTCACATAAGAAGTCTGAGTTGACTCGTGACAGAAGAAGTCTGAGTTGACTCGTGTGAGGCCTGCTGCTCTCGGTTCCTTGCTGGGAGCTTCAGCAGGAGCGCTCTGGAGCTCGCCGGCAGAAGAATTGTGAGTCCCCCCGCCCCACCCCGGCCTCGAGCAAAAGTCCAGATTTCCCCCGTTAGGAACACCTCGGAGCGCCAGAGGGAGCGGAGGGGCATGCGTTAACGGAATGCTTCAACCGTGGAAGGTATTTCACGAGACACTGTGCACTCACGTTCGTTGTAACAACTGTCAAAGGGCCCTCACCGTATGCCTTCCAACTCCTCGGCTGTGTTGGAGCCCCAGGAAGTAAATGCGTTCGTTTGACTAAGCTCCGTGAATGTGCAACGGTGATGGCGAAGCGCTGCCCTGTTCGCTCGAAAGCTCTCGTTCGTGCGGCCTTCACACGGCCTCAAGGTACGCAGTTCTAAACAGCCTTACATTCCATGCTGGTGTGCCCAGGCCCCCACCCACCCGCAGGGAGGAATTTGGGCTCTTCTGAGAAACACCAGTGTGCGTCCCAAGGGAAACCGGGGCGTCTCCCCCAGGACGTCGCCGAACGGCAGTCGGATGCCAGAGGTGTACTTCCAGCCGGAAAAAGAGGGAAAAGGACAGCTTTCCCAGGGACAATTCTGGACCCTTGGGACCATCCAGCATCACCAAGGCCTCAACTTTGCACGGCCTGGGGAACGCTCTTCCGCCTGTCCAGCAATCCCCACGTCAAAACCTTTCTCGGCAGAGGCAGGCACTCTCTCCCTTGTACTAGATAGCTCGGCAGAGCCTTCCGAGAAACATGCTGCGTCATTCAGCTTGAACGTGGGACGCGGAGGGGAGAGGACGCTTTCTCCCCGTTTGCAGGCGCCTTGCGCTTGGCTTCACAGCTGCCTGGAACAGCACTAGCGGCCCGACGTCTCTGCACGGCAGGACTGTCGTTGTGGGCCGAGGCTGCGTGTTCTCCCAAAGCGAAAACCGTGCTGGCAATCCCTTTCTAGGAACTCCTCCCACGGCTCCCCAGGTTCGGCTCCGGCCGAACGAAAGGTGAGCTCGGGCCTCAAGGTGAAGTTCCAGTGTTTCACGTCAGGGGACTTGGGTGTGCAGGGGTCTCCAATGAGGCCATACTCCACCACGGAGTGCCTTAACCCTGCGACGCCCCTGGGGACACACAGGGTAGGAGCCCATTCACCAGTTTCGCAGGATGACCTCTCTCCGTGCCGGAACGGCGGCCTCTGGCTTCTGAGGAACCTTAGCGTAAGCAGGCCCCTGGAGACAGCTCTTCGCTTTCATAGCTAGGGCAGTGTACTCCTCTCTGGGTTGCCCAGGTAGAGTGGCCCAGTCGTCAGAGAGACTGGCGAAAGCAGCGCTGGGCGGACTCCCTTTGCCAGTCAGTCGCACGGCCTCCTTGACTGAGAGAGAACTGCAGTGCCAAAAGACACCGCGCTGACGACTGGCTCCAGGAAGAGACTCGGGACAGCACTCTCACAGAAGCGAAAGCTAGGCTGTGGGCCCAGCCTGAGGAGCAGTACGTACGTTCGCCACACTGCTTTACACAGCTAGGCGTGAGCCGGAGAGCCTTGGTCACTGAGGCCTACCTGAGGTACTGCCATACTTACCCAGTAGATCCCACGCAGAGGTCCCTGTGCCCAAAAGGGCCTCCACGGAAGGGCCCCGTTCCTCCCGTTGTGTTTCCTTGAGGTAATCAGAAACCGCTGAGGATACCTGTAGGAGCTCAGGTATGAAGCTGGGCGACCCTGGCCAAACCTGGTTCCCCTCCGTGGTAGACGAGACAGTGGCGGGTCCTAAGCTGCCTGAGGCACACTCCTCGCGCGCACCTTCTCTTTGCTGCCGGAAGGCCTCACATAAGAAGTCTGAGTTGACTCGTGACGGAAGAAGTCTGAGTTGACTCGTGTGAGGCCTGCTGCTCTCGGTTCCTTGCTGGGAGCTTCAGCAGGAGCGCTCTGGAGCTCGCCGGCAGAAGAATTGTGAGTCCCCCCGCCCCACCCCGGCCTCGAGCAAAAGTCCAGATTTCCCCCGTTAGGAACACCTCGGAGCGCCAGAGGGAGCGGAGGGGCATGCGTTAACGGAATGCTTCAACCGTGGAAGGTATTTCACGAGACACTGTGCACTCACGTTCGTTGTAACAACTGTCAAAGGGCCCTCACCGTATGCCTTCCAACTCCTCGGCTGTGTTGGAGCCCCAGGAAGTAAATGCGTTCGTTTGACTAAGCTCCGTGAATGTGCAACGGTGATGGCGAAGCGCTGCCCTGTTCGCTCGAAAGCTCTCGTTCGTGCGGCCTTCACACGGCCTCAAGGTACGCAGTTCTAAACAGCCTTACATTCCATGCTGGTGTGCCCAGGCCCCCACCCACCCGCAGGGAGGAATTTGGGCTCTTCTGAGAAACACCAGTGTGCGTCCCAAGGGAAACCGGGGCGTCTCCCCCAGGACGTCGCCGAACGGCAGGCGGATGCCAGAGGTGTACTTCCAGCCGGAAAAAGAGGGAAAAGGACAGCTTTCCCAGGGACAATTCTGGACCCTTGGGACCATCCAGCATCACCAAGGCCTCAACTTTGCACGGCCTGGGGAACGCTCTTCCGCCTGTCCAGCAATCCCCACGTCAAAACCTTTCTCGGCAGAGGCAGGCACTCTCTCCCTTGTACTAGATAGCTCGGCAGAGCCTTCCGAGAAACATGCTGCGTCATTCAGCTTGAACGTGGGACGCGGAGGGGAGAGGACGCTTTCTCCCCGTTTGCAGGCGCCTTGCGCTTGGCTTCACAGCTGCCTGGAACAGCACTAGCGGCCCGACGTCTCTGCACGGCAGGACTGTCGTTGTGGGCCGAGGCTGCGTGTTCTCCCAAAGCGAAAACCGTGCTGGCAATCCCTTTCTAGGAACTCCTCCCACGGCTCCCCAGGTTCGGCTCCGGCCGAACGAAAGGTGAGCTCGGGCCTCAAGGTGAAGTTCCAGTGTTTCACGTCAGGGGACTTGGGTGTGCAGGGGTCTCCAATGAGGCCATACTCCACCACGGAGTGCCTTAACCCTGCGACGCCGCTGGGGACACACAGGGTAGGAGCCCATTCACCAGTTTCGCAGGATGACCTCTCTCCGTGCCGGAACGGCGGCCTCTGGCTTCTGAGGAACCTTAGCGTAAGCAGGCCCCTGGAGACAGCTCTTCGCTTTCATAGCTAGGGCAGTGTACTCCTCTCTGGGTTGCCCAGGTAGAGTGGCCCAGTCGTCAGAGAGACTGGCGAAAGCAGCGCTGGGCGGACTCCCTTTGCCAGTCAGTCGCACGGCCTCCTTGACTGAGAGAGAACTGCAGTGCCAAAAGACACCGCGCTGACGACTGGCTCCAGGAAGAGACTCGGGACAGCACTCTCACAGAAGCGAAAGCTAGGCTGTGGGCCCAGCCTGAGGAGCAGTACGTACGTTCGCCACACTGCTTTACACAGCTAGGCGTGAGCCGGAGAGCCTTGGTCACTGAGGCCTACCTGAGGTACTGCCATACTTACCCAGTAGATTCCACGCAGAGGTCCCTGTGCCCAAAAGGGCCTCCACGGAAGGGCCCCGTTCCTCCCGTTGTGTTTCCTTGAGGTAATCAGAAACCGCTGAGGATACCTGTAGGAGCTCAGGTATGAAGCTGGGCGACCCTGGCCAAACCTGGTTCCCCTCCGTGGTAGACGAGACAGTGGCGGGTCCTAAGCTGCCTGAGGCACACTCCTCGCGCGCACCTTCTCTTTGCTGCCGGAAGGCCTCACATAAGAAGTCTGAGTTGACTCGTGACGGAAGAAGTCTGAGTTGACTCGTGTGAGGCCTGCTGCTCTCGGTTCCTTGCTAGGAGCTTCAGCAGGAGCGCTCTGGAGCTCGCCGGCAGAAGAATTGTGAGTCCCCCCGCCCCACCCCGGCCTCGAGCAAAAGTCCAGATTTCCCCCGTTAGGAACACCTCGGAGCGCCAGAGGGAGCGGAGGGGCATGCGTTAACGGAATGCTTCAACCGTGGAAGGTATTTCACGAGACACTGTGCACTCACGTTCGTTGTAACA
>NW_028132697.1:0-83485 GCF_964374135.1 Grampus griseus
CGCCCTTTTTGGCCAACCAAGCAAGCTTGCAAAGGAAATCTGCACTACAATGAAGTCTCACTTCCCCCTGGTCAAAAGGGCCATCTGAAAAAAGTGTAAAATCCAGCAAGGCAGGACAGGCCATGGAGAACTGGGAGCCTTGTTATGCTGCTGGGCAGGATGTAAATTGCCAACAGACACTCGGGAGAAGTGTATGGTGTTTCCTGAAACATCTAAAAAACAAAGCAACAGAGCCTAGGGCACTTCCACTTATGGTCCTATAGCTTAGGGAAATTAAAATCAAAAAGACACAGCCACCCCAAAGTTTGGGACGCCTCTGTTTACAAGAACCTCATTTACAATACAAGTTCAACATCGCAGAAAGTGAAAAATGGATAAAGAAGTTGTGGTATTTACTTGCAAAGCAATATCACTGAGCAATGAAATCTATGTCATCAGGCCCTTAGCAGCACAATGAGTGGATTCAGGTATGATGATTCTAACTGAAATAAGTCACACAGAAAATGAAACATCATAAGGTATCAGTAATACACGGAATGTAAACTTGGCTACACAGGAACTGAATTACAGAACAGAAGAGGGTCTCAAATTTAGAAAACCAACTTATGCTTGCTTAAGGGGAAAGGTGAGTTGGGGTGCTGCATAAAAACAGAGATTGAAATGAGCACAGATAAAGTTCCTTAAGCCAAATATGGAATAGACAAGAGCTACTCCTTGCTCAACGAAATGGACTCAACACCCCATATTAAACGCCTAAGAATGTACCTGACTAGTAAGTATCTTAAAACCTATGGATTGCTATGTCTCCAAAAGAGAATCAAGCGTGTGTACAGGGGCATAAACGCAGCAGTGATAGGATTGGAGAGGTTCGGTGAGCAAATGAAGACCCTTTGAAGTCAATTTGCATGGTACCCGTTACACGGGTCTCAACTCTCCAGGTTTAAGGTATTCTTCCTTCAGCTAAAACATGCATGTGGAACCCAGAGTATGATCAACCGTGTGAACGGGAGACGTGTTCAAATATGTCTCAGTTTTCCTCCCCTGGTACTCGGGTGCAACATTCCAGATTCTTTACTAACACTCTCCCGACTTGGAGAGTCAGCGCCTTTAACCTCCTGTTTGGCCCAGTTTGCAATTTCTGCGGAAGATGAACAGGAATAGGGAGAACCAATGAGAGACTAGCTGGAGTTGTCTGGACGGGCAAATTTAACTCTCATTTCCCACCAGGAAGAGGAAATAACCAAAGGCTCAGTGTGCCGTGCCGGAACCAGATTAGAGCCTGAAGCCATCCTGCGGTGTTGCGGCCAGCTCAAAAGAAAGCGAGTTGAAGAAAGGAGCTCAGGGGCACTGTAATTCACAAACCTGCAGAGTTATAAATGACAGCTATCGTCCAAAAATATACTGAAGTAAGGCTGCCAAGAGGACTTGAAAGCGGGGCAGAATTGCAGGAAACCGATTTCAGGAGGTAGACTGGAATTGCATTGAAAGCATAGGAAAAGAGGCAGAACGTCCACAATGATGCACTTGGCCAAAAAGGGCGTATGCGTTTTTTCCTGAATATATTCAGGAAAAAACGCATACGCCCTTTTTGGCCAACCAAGCAAGCTTGCAAAGGAAATCTGCACTACAATGAAGTCTCACTTCCCCCCGGTCAAAAGGGCCATCTGAAAAAAGTGTAAAATCCAGAAAGGCAGGACAGGCCATGGAGAACTGGGAGCCTTGTTATGCTGCTGGGCGGGATGTAAATTGCCAACAGACACTCGGGAGAAGTGTATGGTGTTTCCTGAAACATCTAAAAAACAAAGCAACAGAGCCTAGGGCACTTCCACTTATGGTCCTATAGCTTAGGGAAATTAAAATCAAAAAGACACACCCACCCCAAAGTTTGGAACGGCTCTGTTTACAAGAACCTCGTTTACAGTACAAGTTCAACATCGCAGAAAGTGAAAAATGGATAAAGAACTTTTGGTATTTACTTACAAAGCAATATCACTCAGCAATGAGATCTATGTCATCAGGCCCTTAGCAGCACAATGAGTGGATTCAGGTATGATGATTCTAACTGAAATAAGTCACACAGAAAAAGAAACATCATAAGATATCAGTAATACACGGAATGTAAACTTGGCTACACAGGAACTGAATTCCAAAACAGAACAGGGTCTCAAATTTAGAAAACCAACTTATGCTTGCTTAAGGGGAAAGGTGAGTTGGGGTGCTGCATAAAACCAGAGATTGAAATGAGCACAGATAAAGTTCCTTAAGCCAAATATGGAATAGACAAGAGCTACTCCTTGCTCAACGAAATGGACTCAACACTGCATATTAAACGCCTAAGAATGTACCTGACTAGTAAGTATCTTAAAACCTATGGATTGCTATGTCTCCGAAAGAGAATCAAGCATGTGTACAGGGGCATAAACGCAGCAGTGATAGGATTGGAGAGGTTCGGTGAGCAAATGAAGACCCTTTGAAGTCAATTTGCATGGTACCCATTACACGGGTCTCAACTCTCCAGGTTTAAGGTATTCTTCCTTCAGCTAAAACATGCATGTGGAACCCAGAGTATGATCAACCGTGTGAACGGGAGACGTGTTCAAATATGTCTCAGTTTTCCTCCCCTGGTACTCGGGTGCAACATTCCAGATTCTTTACTAACACTCTCCCGACTTGGAGAGTCAGCGCCTTTAACCTCCTGTTTGGCCCAGTTTGCAATTTCTGCGGAAGATGAACAGGAATAGGGAGAACCAATGAGAGACTAGCTGGAGTTGTCTGGACGGGCAAATTTAACTCTCATTTCCCACCAGGAAGAGGAAATAACCAAAGGCTCAGTGTGCCGTGCCGGAACCAGTTTAGAGCCTGAAGCCATCCTGCGGTGTTGCGGCCAGCTCAAAAGAAAGCGAGTTGAAGAAAGGAGCTCAGGGGCACTGTAATTCACAAACCTGCAGAGTTATAAATGACAGCTATCGTCCAAAAATATACTGAAGTAAGGCTGCCAAGAGGACTTGAAAGCGGGGCAGAATTGCAGGAAACCGATTTCAGGAGGTAGACTGGAATTGCATTGAAAGCATAGGAAAAGAGGCAGAACGTCCACAATGATGCACTTGGCCAAAAAGGGCGTATGCATTTTTTCCTGAATATATTCAGGAAAAAACGCATACGCCCTTTTTGGCCAACCAAGCAAGCTTGCAAAGGAAATCTGCACTACAATGAAGTCTCACTTCCCCCCGGTCAAAAGGGCCATCTGAAAAAAGTGTAAAATCCAGCAAGGCAGGACAGGCCATGGAGAACTGGGAGCCTTGTTATGCTGATGGGCGGGATGTAAATTGCCAACAGACACTCCGGAGAAGTGTATGGTGTTTCCTGAAACATCTAAAAAACAAAGCAACAGAGCCTAGGGCACTTCCACTTATGGTCCTATAGCTTAGGGAAATTAAAATCAAAAAGACACAGCCACCCCAAAGTTTGGAACGGCTCTGTTTACAAGAACCTCGTTTACAGTACAAGTTCAACATCGCAGAAAGTGAAAAATGGATAAAGAAGTTGTGGTATTTACTTACAAAGCAATATCACTCAGCAATGAAATCTATGTCATCAGGCCCTTAGCAGCACAATGAGTGGATTCAGGTATGATGATTCTAACTGAAATAAGTCACACAGAAAAAGAAACATCATAAGATATCAGTAATACACGGAATGTAAACTTGGCTACACAGGAACTGAATTCCAAAACAGAACAGGGTCTCAAATTTAGAAAACCAACTTATGCTTGCTTAAGGGGAAAGGTGAGTTGGGGTGCTGCATAAAACCAGAGATTGAAATGAGCACAGATAAAGTTCCTTAAGCCAAATATGGAATAGACAAGAGCTACTCCTTGCTCAACGAAATGGACTCAACACCCCATATTAAACGCCTAAGAATGTACCTGACTAGTAAGTATCTTAAAACCTATGGATTGCTATGTCTCCGAAAGAGAATCAAGCGTGTGTACAGGGGCATAAACGCAGCAGTGATAGGATTGGAGAGGTTCGGTGAGCAAATGAAGACCCTTTGAAGTCAGTTTGCATGGTACCCATTACACGGGTCTCAACTCTCCAGGTTTAAGGTATTCTATCTTCAGCTAAAACATGCATGTGGAACCCAGAGTATGATCAACCGTGTGAACGGGAGACGTGTTCAAATATGTCTCAGTTTTCGTACCCTGGTACTAGGGTGCAACATTCCAGATTCTTTACTAACACTCTCCCAACTTGGAGAGTCAGCGCCTTTAACTTCCTGTTTGGTCCAGTTTGCAATTTCTGCGAAAGATGAACAGGAATAGGGAGAACAAATGAGAGACTAGCTGGAGGTGTCTGGACGGGCAAATTTAACTCTGATTTCCCACCAGGAAGAGGAAATAACCAAAGGCTCAGTGTGCCGTGCCGGAACCAGATTAGAGCCTGAAGCCATCCTGCGGTGTTGCGGCCAGGTCACAAGAATGTGAGTTGAAGAAAGGAGCTCAGGGGCAATGTAATGCACAAACCTGCAGAGTTATACATGACAGCTATCGTCCAAAAATATACTGAAGTAAGGCTGCCAAGAGGACTTGAAAGCGGGGCAGAATTGCAGGAAACTGATTTTAGGAGGTAGACAGGAATTGCATTGAAAGCATAGGAAAAGAGGCAGAACGTCCACAATGATGCACTTGGCCAAAAAGGGCGTATGCGTTTTTTCCTGAATATATTCAGGAAAAAACGCATACGCCCTTTTTGGCCAACCAAGCAAGCTTGCAAAGGAAATCTGCACTACAATGAAGTCTCACTTCCCCCCGGTCAAAAGGGCCATCTGAAAAAAGTGTAAAATCCAGCAAGGCAGGACAGGCCATGGAGAACTGGGAGCCTTGTTATGCTGCTGGGCGGGATGTAAATTGCCAACAGACACTGGGGAGAAGTGTATGGTGTTTCCTGAAACATCTAAAAAACAAAGCAACAGAGCCTAGGGCACTTCCACTTATGGTCCTATAGCTTAGGGAAATTAAAATCAAAAAGACACAGCCACCCCAAAGTTTGGGACGCCTCTGTTTAAAAGAACCTCGTTTACAGTACAAGTTCAACATCGCAGAAAGTGAAAAATGGATAAAGAAGTTGTGGTATTTACTTGCAAAACAATATCACTCAGCAATGAAATCTATGTCATCAGGCCCTTAGCAGCACAATGAGTGGATTCAGGTATGATGATTCTAACTGAAATAAGTCACACAGAAAAAGAAATATCATATGGTATCAGTAATACATGGAATGTAAACTTGGCTACACAGGAACTGAATTACAGAACAGAACAGGGTCTCATATTTAGAAAACCAACTTATGCTTGCTTAAGGGTAAAGGTGAGTTGGGGTGCTGCATAAAACCAGAGATTGAAATGAGCACAGATAAAGTTCCTTAAGCCAAATATGGAATAAACAAGAGCTACTCCTTGCTCAACGAAATGGACTCAACACCCCATATTAAATGCCTAAGAATGTACCTGACTAGTAAGTATCTTAAAACCTATGGATTGCTATGTCTCCGAAAGAGAATCAAGCATGTGTACAGGGGCATAAACGCAGCAGCGATAGGATTGGAGAGGTTCGGTGAGCAAATGAAGACCCTTTGAAGTCATATTGCATGGTACCCATTCCACGGGTTTCAACTACCCAGGTTTAAGGTATTCTTCCTACTGGAAAAACATGCATGTGGAACCCAGAGTATGATCAACCATGTGATCGGGAGACGTGTTCAAATATCTGTCAGTTTTCGTACCCTGGTACTCGGGTGCAACATTCCAGACGCTTTACTAACACTCTCCTGACTTGGAGAGTCAGTCCCTTTAACCTCCTGTTTGGCCCAGTTTGCAATTTCAGAGGAAGATGAACAGGATAGCGAGAACCAATGAGAGACTTGCTGGAGGTGTCTGGACGGGCAAATTTAACTCTCATTTCCCACCAGGAAGAGGAATTAACCAAAGCCTCAGCGTGCCATGCTGGAACAAGATTAGGGCCTGAAGCCATCCTGCGGTGTTGCGGCCAGGTCACAAGAAAGCGAGTTGAAGAAAGGAGCTCAGGGGCACTGTAATTCACAAACCTGCAGAGTTATAAATGACAGCTATCGTCCAAAAATATACTGAAGTAAGGCTGCCAAGAGGACTTGAAAGCGGGGCAGAATTGCAGGAAACCGATTTCAGGAGGTAGACTGGAATTGCATTGAAAGCATAGGAAAAGAGGCAGAACGTCCACAATGATGCACTTGGCCAAAAAGGGCGTATGCGTTTTTTCCTGAATATATTCAGGAAAAAACGCATACGCCCTTTTTGGCCAACTAAGCAAGCTTGCAAAGGAAATCTGCACTACAATGAAGTCTCACTTCCCCTCGGTCAAAAGGGCCATGTGGAAAAAGTGTAAAATCCAGAAAGGCAGGACAGGCCATGGAGAACTGGGAGCCTTGATATGCTGCTGGGCGGGATGTAAATTGCCAACAGACACTCGGGAGAAGTGTATGGTGTTTCCTGAAACATCTCAAAAACAAAGCAACAGAGCCTAGGGCACTTCCACTTATGGTCCTATAGCTTAGGGAAATTAAAATCAAAAAGACAAAGCCACCCCAAAGTTTGGAACGGCTCTGCTTACAAGAACCTCGTTTACAGTACAAGTTCAACATCGCAGAAAGTGAAAAATGGATAAAGAAGTTGTGGTATTTACTTACAAAGCAATATCACTCAGCAATGAAATCTATGTCATCAGGCCCTTAGCAGCACAATGAGTGGATTCAGGTATGATGATTCTAACTGAAATAAGTCACACAGAAAAAGAAACATCATAAGATATCACTAATACACGGAATGTAAACTTGGCTACACAGGAACTGAATTCCAAAACAGAACAGGGTCTCAAATTTAGAAAACCAACTTATGCTTGCTTAAGGGGAAAGGTGAGTTGGGGTGCTGCATAAAAACAGAGATTGAAATGAGCACAGATAAAGTTCCTTAAGCCAAATATGGAATAGACAAGAGCTACTCCTTGCTCAACGAAATGGACTCAACACCCCATATTAAACGCCTAAGAATGTACCTGACTAGTAAGTATCTTAAAACCTATGGATTGTTATGTCTCCAAAAGAGTATCAGGCGTGTGTACAGGGGAATAAACGCAGCAGTGATAGGATTGGAGAGGTTCGGTGAGCAAATGAAGACCCTTTGAAGTCAATTTGCATGGTACCCATTACAAGGGTCTCAACTCTCCAGGTTTAAGGTATTCTTCCTTCAGCTAAAACATGCATGTGGAACCCAGAGTATGATCAACCGTGTGAACGGGAGACGTGTTCAAATATGTCTCAGTTTTCCTCCCCTGGTACTCAGGTGCAACATTCCAGATTCTTTACTAACACTCTCCCGAATTGGAGAGTCAGCGCCTTTAACCTCCTGTTTGGCCCAGTTTGCAATTTCTGCGGAAGATGAACAGGAATAGCGAGAACCAATGAGAGACTAGCTGGAGGTGTCTGGACGGGCAAATTTAACTCTCATTTCCCACCAGGAAGAGGAATTAACCAAAGGCTCAGCGTGCCGTGCCGGAACCAGATTAGGGCCTGAAGCCATCCTGCGGTGTTGCGGCCAGCTCAAAAGAAAGCGAGTTGAAGAAAGGAGCTCAGGGGCACTGTAATTCACAAACCTGCAGAGTTATAAATGACAGCTATCGTCCAAAAATATACTGAAGTAAGGCTGCCAAGAGGACTTGAAAGCGGGGCAGAATTACAGGAAACCGATATCAGGAGGTAGACTGGAATTGCATTGAAAGCATATTAAAAGAGGCAAAACGTCCACAATGATGCACTTGGCCAAAAAGGGCGTATGCGTTTTTCCCTGAATATATTCAGGAAAAAACGCATACGCCCTTTTTGGCCATCCAAGCAAGCTTGCAAAGGAAATCTGCACTACAATGAAGTCTCACTTCCCCCCGGTCAAAAGGGCCATCTGAAAAAAGTGTAAAATCCAGCAAGGCAGGACAGGCCATGGAGAACTGGGAGCCTTGTTATGCTGATGGGCGGGATGTAAATTGCCAACAGACACTGGGGAGAAGTGTATGGTGTTTCCTGAAACATCTAAAAAACAAAGCAACAGAGCCTAGGGCACTTCCACTTATGGTCCTATAGCTTAGGGAAATTAAAATCAAAAAGACACAGCCACCCCAAAGTTTGGGACGCCTCTGTTTAAAAGAACCTCGTTTACAGTACAAGTTCAACATCGCAGAAAGTGAAAAATGGATAAAGAAGTTGTGGTATTTACTTGCAAAACAATATCACTCAGCAATGAAATCTATGTCATCAGGCCCTTAGCAGCACAATGAGTGGATTCAGGTATGATGATTCTAACTGAAATAAGTCACACAGAAAAAGAAATATCATATGGTATCAGTAATACATGGAATGTAAACTTGGCTACACAGGAACTGAATTACAGAACAGAACAGGGTCTCATATTTAGAAAACCAACTTATGCTTGCTTAAGGGTAAAGGTGAGTTGGGGTGCTGCATAAAACCAGAGATTGAAATGAGCACAGATAAAGTTCCTTAAGCCAAATATGGAATAAACAAGAGCTACTCCTTGCTCAACGAAATGGACTCAACACCCCATATTAAATGCCTAAGAATGTACCTGACTAGTAAGTATCTTAAAACCTATGGATTGCTATGTCTCCGAAAGAGAATCAAGCATGTGTACAGGGGCATAAACGCAGCAGCGATAGGATTGGAGAGGTTCGGTGAGCAAATGAAGACCCTTTGAAGTCATATTGCATGGTACCCATTCCACGGGTTTCAACTACCCAGGTTTAAGGTATTCTTCCTACTGGAAAAACATGCATGTGGAACCCAGAGTATGATCAACCATGTGATCGGGAGACGTGTTCAAATATCTGTCAGTTTTCGTACCCTGGTACTCGGGTGCAACATTCCAGACGCTTTACTAACACTCTCCTGACTTGGAGAGTCAGTCCCTTTAACCTCCTGTTTGGCCGAGTTTGCAATTTCAGCGGAAGATGAACAGGATAGCGAGAACCAATGAGAGACTTGCTGGAGGTGTCTGGACGGGCAAATTTAACTCTCATTTCCCACCAGGAAGAGGAATTAACCAAAGCCTCAGCGTGCCATGCTGGAACAAGATTAGGGCCTGAAGCCATCCTGCGGTGTTGCGGCCAGGTCACAAGAAAGCGAGTTGAAGAAAGGAGCTCAGGGGCACTGTAATTCACAAACCTGCAGAGTTATAAATGACAGCTATCGTCCAAAAATATACTGAAGTAAGGCTGCCAAGAGGACTTGAAAGCGGGGCAGAATTGCAGGAAACCGATTTCAGGAGGTAGACTGGAATTGCATTGAAAGCATAGGAAAAGAGGCAGAACGTCCACAATGATGCACTTGGCCAAAAAGGGCGTATGCGTTTTTTCCTGAATATATTCAGGAAAAAACGCATACGCCCTTTTTGGCCAACTAAGCAAGCTTGCAAAGGAAATCTGCACTACAATGAAGTCTCACTTCCCCTCGGTCAAAAGGGCCATGTGGAAAAAGTGTAAAATCCAGAAAGGCAGGACAGGCCATGGAGAACTGGGAGCCTTGATATGCTGATGAGCAGGATGTAAATTGCCAACAGACACTCGGGAGAAGTGTATGGTGTTTCCTGAAACATCTCAAAAACAAAGCAACAGAGCCTAGGGCACTTCCACTTATGGTCCTATACCTTAGGGAAATTAAAATCAAAAAGACAAAGCCACCCCAAAGTTTGGAACGGCTCTGCTTACAAGAACCTCGTTTACAGTACAAGTTCAACATCGCAGAAAGTGAAAAATGGATACAGAAGTTGTGGTATTTACTTACAAAGCAATATCACTCAGCAATGAAATCTATGTCATCAGGCCCTTAGCAGCACAATGAGTGGATTCAGGTATGATGATTCTAACTGAAATAAGTCACACAGAAAAAGAAACATCATAAGATATCACTAATACACGGAATGTAAACTTGGCTACACAGGAACTGAATTCCAAAACAGAACAGGGTCTCAAATTTAGAAAACCAACTTATGCTTGCTTAAGGGGAAAGGTGAGTTGGGGTGCTGCATAAAAACAGAGATTGAAATGAGCACAGATAAAGTTCCTTAAGCCAAATATGGAATAGACAAGAGCTACTCCTTGCTCAACGAAATGGACTCAACACCCCATATTAAACGCCTAAGAATGTACCTGACTAGTAAGTATCTTAAAACCTATGGATTGTTATGTCTCCAAAAGAGTATCAGGCGTGTGTACAGGGGAATAAACGCAGCAGTGATAGGATTGGAGAGGTTCGGTGAGCAAATGAAGACCCTTTGAAGTCAATTTGCATGGTACCCATTACAAGGGTCTCAACTCTCCAGGTTTAAGGTATTCTTCCTTCAGCTAAAACATGCATGTGGAACCCAGAGTATGATCAACCGTGTGAACGGGAGACGTGTTCAAATATGTCTCAGTTTTCCTCCCCTGGTACTCAGGTGCAACATTCCAGATTCTTTACTAACACTCTCCCGAATTGGAGAGTCAGCGCCTTTAACCTCCTGTTTGGCCCAGTTTGCAATTTCTGCGGAAGATGAACAGGAATAGCGAGAACCAATGAGAGACTAGCTGGAGGTGTCTGGACGGGCAAATTTAACTCTCATTTCCCACCAGGAAGAGGAATTAACCAAAGGCTCAGCGTGCCGTGCCGGAACCAGATTAGGGCCTGAAGCCATCCTGCGGTGTTGCGGCCAGCTCAAAAGAAAGCGAGTTGAAGAAAGGAGCTCAGGGGCACTGTAATTCACAAACCTGCAGAGTTATAAATGACAGCTATCGTCCAAAAATATACTGAAGTAAGGCTGCCAAGAGGACTTGAAAGCGGGGCAGAATTACAGGAAACCGATATCAGGAGGTAGACTGGAATTGCATTGAAAGCATATTAAAAGAGGCAAAACGTCCACAATGATGCACTTGGCCAAAAAGGGCGTATGCGTTTTTCCCTGAATATATTCAGGAAAAAACGCATACGCCCTTTTTGGCCAACCAAGCAAGCTTGCAAAGGAAATCTGCACTACAATGAAGTCTCACTTCCCCCCGGTCAAAAGGGCCATCTGAAAAAAGTGTAAAATCCAGAAAGGCAGGACAGGCCATGGAGAACTGGGAACCTTGTTATGCTGATGGGCGGGATGTAAATTGCCAACAGACACTCGGGAGAAGTGTATGGTGTTTCCTGAAACATCTAAAAACCAAAGCAACAGAGCCTAGGGCACTTCCACTTATGGTCCTATAGCTTAGGGAAATTAAAATCAAAAAGACACAGCCACCCCAAAGTTTGGGACGCCTCTGTTTACAAGAATCTCGTTTACCGTACAAGTTCAATATCACAGAAAGTGAAAAATGGATAAAGAACTTGTGGTACTTACGTACAATGCAGTATCACTCAGCAATGAAATCTATGTCATCAGGCCCGTAGCAGCACAATGAGTGGATTCAGGTGCGATGATTCTAACTGAAATAAGTCACACAGAAAAAGAAACATCATAAGATATCACTAATACACGGAATGTAAACTTGGCTACACAGGGTCTGAATTACAGAACAGAACAGGGTCTCAAATTTAGAAAAGCAACTTATGTTTGCTTAAAGGGAAAGGTGAGTTGGGGTGCTGCATAAAACCAGAGATTGAAATGAGCACAGATAAAGTTCCTTAAGCCAAATATGGAATAGACAAGAGCTACTCCTTGCTCAATGAAATGGACTCAACACCCCATATTAAACGCCTAAAAATGTACCTGACTAGTAAGTATCTTAAAACCTATGGATTGCTATGTCTCCGAAAGAGAATCAAGCATGTGTTCAGGGGCATAAACGCAGCAGTAATAGGATTGGAGAGGTTTGGTGAGCAAATGAAGACCCTTTGAAGTCATATTGCATGGTACCCATTCCACGGGTTTCAGTTACCCAGGTTTAATGTATTCTTCCTTCAGCTAAAACATGCATGTGGAACCTAGAGTATTATCAACCATGTGATCGGGAGACATGTTCAAATATGTCTCAGTTTTCGTACCCTGGTCCTCGGGTGCAACATTCCAGACGCTTTACTAACACTCTCCCGACTTGGAGAGTCAGTCCCTTTAACCTCCTGTTTGGCCCAGTTTGCAATTTCTGCGGAAGATGAACAGGAATAGTGAGAACCAATGAGAGACTAGCTGGAGGTGTCTGGACGGGCAAATTTAACTCTCATTTCCCACCAGGAAGAGGAATTAACCAAAGGCTCAGCGTGCCGTGCCGGAACCAGTTTAGGGCCTGAAGCCATCGTGCGGTGTTGCGGCCAGCTCACAAGAAAGCGAGTTGAAGAAAGGAGCTCAGGGGCACTGTAACTCACAAACCTGCAGAGTTATAAATGACAGCTGTCGTCGAAAAATATACTGAAGTAAGGCTGCCAAGAGGACTTGAAAGCGGGGCAGAATTGCAGGAAACCGATTTCAGGAGGTAGACTGGAATTGCATTGAAAGCATAGGAAAAGAGGCAGCGCGTCCACAATGATGCACTTGGCCAAAGAGGGCGTATGTGTTTTTTCCTGAATATATTCAGGAAAAAACGCATACACACTTTTTGGCCAACCAAGCAAGCTTGCAAAGGAAATCTGCACTACAATGAAGTCTCACTTCCCCCCAGTCAAAAGGGCCATCTGAAAAAAGTGTAAAATCCAGAAAGGCAGGACAGGCCATGGAGAACTGGGAGCCTTGTTATGCTGATGGGCGGGATGTAAATTGCCAACAGACACTCGGGAGAAGTGTATGGTGTTTCCTGAAACATCTAAAAAACAAAGCAACAGAGCCTAGGGCACTTCCACTTATGGTCCTATAGCTTAGGGAAATTAAAATCAAAAAGACACAGCCACCTCAAAGTTTGGGACGCCTCTGTTTACAAGAACCTCGTTTACAGTACATGTTCAACGTCGCAGAAAGTGAAAAATGGATAAAGTAGTTGTGGTATTTACTTACAAAGCAATATCACTCAGCAATGAAATCTATGTCATCAGGCCCATAGCAGCATAATGAGTGGATTCAGGTACGATGATTCTAACTGAAATAAGTCACACAGAAAAAGAAACATCATAAGATATCACTAATACACGGAATGTAAACTTGGCTACACAGGAACTGAATTCCAAAACAGAAGAGGGACTCAAATTTAGAAAACCAACTTATCCTTGCTTAAGGGGAAAGGTGAGTTGGGGTGCTGCATAAACCAGAGATTGAAATGAGCACAGATAAAGTTCCTTAAGCCAAATATAGAATAGACAAGATCTACTCCTTGCTCAACGAAATGGACTCAACACCGCATATTAAACGCCTAAGAATGTACCTGACTAGTAAGTATCTTAAAACCTATGGATTGCTATGTCTCTGAAAGAGAATCAAGCATGTGTACAGGGGCATAAACGCAGCAGTGATAGGATTGGAGAGGTTCGGTGAGCAAATGAAGACCCTTTGAAGTCATATTGCATGGTACCCATTCCACGGGTTTCAACTACCCAGGTTTAAGGTATTCTTCCTTCAGCTAAAACATGCATGTGGAACCTAGAGTATGATCAACCATGTGATCGGGAGACGTGTTCAAATATGTCTAAGTTTTCGTACCCTGGTACTCGGGTGCAACATTCCAGACGCTTTACTAACACTCTCCCGACTTGGAGAGTCAGTCCCTTTAACCTCCTGTTTGGCCCAGTTTGCAATTTCTGCGGAAGATGAACAGGAATAGCGAGAACCAATGAGAGACTAGCTGGAGGTGTCTGGATGGGCAAATTTAACTCTCATTTCCCACCAGGAAGAGGAATTAACCAAAGGCTCAGCGTGCCGTGCCGGAACCAGATTAGGGCCTGAAGCCATCTTGCGGTGTTGCGGCCAGGTCAAAAGAAAGCGAGTTGAAGAAAGGAGCTCAGGGGCACTGTAATTCACAAACCTGCAGAGTTATAAATGACAGGTATCATCCAAAAATATACTGAAGTAAGGCTGCCAAGAGGACTTGAAAGCGGGGCAGAATTGCAGGAAACCGATTTCAGGAGGTAGACTGGAATTGCATTGAAAGCATAGGAAAAGAGGCAGAACGTCCACAATGATGCACTTGGACAAAAAGGGCGTATGCGTTTTTTCCTGAATATACTCAGGAAAAACGCATACGCACTTTTTGGCCAACCAAGCAAGCTTGTAAAGGAAATCTGCACTACAATGAAGTCTCACTTCCCCCCAGTCAAAAGGGCGATCTGAAAAAAGTGTAAAATCCAGAAAGGCAGGACAGGCCATGGAGAACTGGGAGCCTTGTTATGCTGATGGGCGGGATGTAAATTGCCAACAGACAATAGGGAGAAGTGTACGGTGTTTCCTGAAACATCTAAAAAACAAAGCAACAGAGCCTAGGGCACTTCCACTTATGGTCCTATAGCTTAGGGAAATTAAAATCAAAAAGACACAGCCACCCCAAAGTTTGGGACGCCTCTGTTTACAAGAACCTCGTTTACCGTAAAAGTTCAATATCACAGAAAGTGAAAAATAGATAAAGAACTTGTGGTACTTACGTACAATGCAGTATCACTCAGCAATGAAATCTATGTCATCAGGCCCGTAGCAGCACAATGAGTGGATTCAGGTACGATGATTCTAACTGAAATAAGTCACACAGAAAAAGAAACATCATAAGATATCACTAATACACGGAATGTAAACTTGGCTACACAGGAACTGAATTCCAAAACAGAACAGGGTCTCAAATTTAGAAAACCACCTTATGCTTGCTTAAGGGGAAAGGTGAGTTGGGGTGCTGCATAAAACCAGAGATTGAAATGAGCACAGATAAAGTTCCTTAAGCCAAATATGGAAAAGACAAGAGCTACACCTTGCTCAACGAAATGGACTCAACACCGCATATTAAACGCCTAAGAATGTACCTGACTAGTAAGTATCTTAAAACCTATGGATTGCTATGTCTCCGAAAGAGAATCAAGCATGTGTACAGGGGCATAAACGCAGCAGTGATAGGATTGGAGAGGTTCGGTGAGCAAATGAAGACCCTTTGAAGTCATATTGCATGGTACCCATTCCACGGGTTTCAACTACCCAGGTATAAGGTATTCTTCCTTCAGCTAAAACATGCATGTGGAACCTAGAGTATGATCAACCATGTGATCGGGAGACGTGTTCAAATATGTCTCAGTTTTCGTACCCTGGTACTCGGGTGCAACATTCCAGACGCTTTACTAACACTCTCCCGACTTGGAGAGTCAGTCCCTTTAACCTCCTGTTTGGCCCAGTTTGCAATTTCTGCAGAAGATGAACAGGAATAGCGAGAACCAATGAGAGACTAGCTGGAGGTGTCTGGATGGGCAAATTTAACTCTCATTTCCCACCAGGAAGAGGAATTAACCAAAGGCTCAGCGTGCCGTGCCGGAACCAGATTAGGGCCTGAAGCCATCCTGCGGTGTTGCGGCCAGGTCACAAGAAAGCGAGTTGAAGAAAGGAGCTCAGGGGCACTGTAATTCACAAACCTGCAGAGTTATAAATGACAGCTATCGTCCAAAAATATACTGAAGTAAGGCTGCCAAGAGGACTTGAAAGCGGGGCAGAATTGCAGGAAACCGATTTCAGGAGGTAGACTGGAATTGCACTGAAAGCATAGGAAAAGAGGCAGAACGTCCACAATGATGCTCTTGGCCAAAAAGGGCGTATGCGTTTTTTCCTGAATATATTCAGGAAAAAACGCATACGCCCTTTTTGGCCAACCAAGCAAGCTTGCAAAGGAAATCTGCACTACAATGAAGTCTCACTTCCCCCCGGTCAAAAGGGCCATCTGAAAAAAGTGTAAAATCCAGAAAGGCAGGACAGGCCATGGAGTACTGGGAGCCATGTTATGCTGATGGGCTGGATATAAATTGCCAACAGACACTCGGGAGAAGTGTATGGTGTTTCCTGAAACATCTAAAAAACAAAGCAACAGAGCCTAGGGCACTTCCACTTATGGTCCTATAGCTTAGGGAAATTAAAATCAAAAAGACACAGCCACCCCAAAGTTTGGGACGCCTCTGTTTACAAGAACCTCGTTTACAGTACAAGTTCAACATCTCAGAAAATGAAAAATGGATAAAGAAGTTGTGGTACTTACGTACAATGCAGTATCACTCAGCAATGAAATCTATGTCATCAGGCCCGTAGCAGCATAATGAGTGGATTCAGGTACGATGATTCTAACTGAAATAAGTCACACAGAAAAAGAAACATCATAAGATATCACTAATACACGGAATGTAAACTTGGCTACACAGGAACTGAATTCCAAAACAGAACAGGGTCTCAAATTTAGAAAACCAACTTATGCTTGCTTAAGGGGAAAGGTGAGTTGGGGTGCTGCATAAAACCAGAGATTGAAATGAGCACAGATAAAGTTCCTTAAGCCAAATATGGAATAGACAAGAGCTACTCCTTGCTCAACGAAATGGACTCAACACCCCACATTAAACGCCTAAGAATGTACCTGACTAGTAAGTATCTTAAAACCTATGGATTGCTATGTCTCCAAAGGAGAATCAAGCATTTGTACAGGGGCATAAATGCAGCAGTGATAGGATTGGAGAGGTTCGGTGAGCAAATGAAGACCCTTTGAAGTCATATTGTATGGTACCCATTCCACGGGTCTCAACTCTCCAGGTTTAAGGTATTCTTCCTTCAGCTAAAACATGCATGTGGAACCCAGAGTATGAACAACCGTGTGAACGGGAGACGTGTTCAAATATGTCTCAGTTTTCGTACCCTGGTACTCGGGTGTAACATTCCAGACGCTTTACTAACACTCTCCCCACTTGGAGAGTCAGCGCCTTTAACCTCCTGTTTGGCCCAGTTTGCAATTTCTGCGGAAGATGAACAGGAATAGGGAGAACCAATGAGAGACTAGCTGGAGGTGTCTGGACGGGCAAATTTAACTCTCATTTCCCATCTGGAAGAGGAAATAACCAAAGGCTCAGCGTGCCGTGCCGGAACCAGATTAGGGCCTGAAGCCATCCTGCGGTGTTGCGGCCAGCTCAAAAGTAAGTGAGTTGAAGAAAGGAGCTCAGGGGCACTGTAATTCACAAACCTGCAGAGTTATAAATGACAGCTATCGTCCAAAAATAGACTGAAGTAAGGCTGCCAAGAGGACTTGAAAGCGGGGCAGAATTGCAGGAAACCGATTTCAGGAGGTAGACTGGAATTGCATTGAAAGCATAGGAAAAGAGGCAGAACGTCCACAATGATGCACTTGGCCAAAAAGGGCGTATGCGTTTTTTCCTGAATATATTCAGGAAAAAACGCATACGCCCTTTTTGGCCAACCAAGCAAGCTTGCAAAGGAAATCTGCACTACAATGAAGTCTCACTTCCCCCCGGTCAAAAGGGCCATCTGAAAAAAGTGTAAAATCCAGAAAGGCAGGACAGGCCATGGAGAACTGGGAGCCTTGTTATGCTGATGGGTGGGATGTAAATTGCCAACAGACACTCGGGAGAAGTGTATGGTGTTTCCTGAAACATCTAAAAAACAAAGCAACAGAGCCTAGGGCACTTCCACTTATGGTCCTATAGCTTAGGGAAATTAAAATCAAAAAGACACAGCCACCCCAAAGTTTGGGACGCCTCTGTTTACAAGAACCTCGTTTACCGTACAAGTTCAATATCACAGAAAGTGAAAAATGGATAAAGAACTTGTGGTACTTACGTACAATGCAGTATCACTCAGCAATGAAATCTATGTCATCAGGCCCGTAGCAGCATAATGAGTGGATTCAGGTACGATGATTCTAACTGAAATAAGTCACACAGAAAAAGAAACATCATAAGATATCACTAACACACGGAATGTAAACTTGGCTACACAGGAACTGAATTCCAAAACAGAACAGGGTCTCAAATTTAGAAAACCAACTTATGCTTGCTTAAGGGGAAAGGTGAGTTGGGGTGCTGCATAAAACCAGAGATTGAAATGAGCACAGATAAAGTTCCTTAAGCCAAATATGGAATAGACAAGAGCTACTCCTTGCTCAACGAAATGGACTCAACACCCCATATTAAACGCCTAAGAATGTACCTGACTAGTAAGTATCTTAAAACCTATGGATTGCTATGTCTCCAAAAGAGAATCAAGCATGTGTACAGGGGCATAAATGCAGCAGTGATAGGATTGGAGAGGTTCGGTGAGCAAATGAAGACCCTTTGAAGTCATATTGCATGGTACCCATTCCACGGGTCTCAACTCTCCAGGTTTAAGGTATTCTTCCTTCAGCTAAAACATGCATGTGGAACCCAGAGTATCATCAACCGTGTGAACGGGAGATGTGTTCAAATATGTCTCAGTTTTCCTCCCCTGGTACTCGGGTGCAACATTCCAGACGCTTTACTAACACTCTCCCCACTTGGAGAGTCAGCGCCTTTAACCTCCTGTTTGGCCCAGTTTGCAATTTCTGCGGAAGATGAACAGGAATAGGGAGAACCAATGAGAGACTAGCTGGAGGTGTCTGGACGGGCAAATTTAACTCTCATTTCCTATCTGGAAGAGGAAATAACCAAAGGCTCAGCGTGCCGTGCCGGAACCAGATTAGGGCCTGAAGCCATCCTGCGGTGTTGCGGCCAGCTCAAAAGAAAGTGAGTTGAAGAAAGGAGCTCAGGGGCACTGTAATTCACAAACCTGCAGAGTTATAAATGACAGCTATCGTCCAAAAATATACTGAAGTAAGGCTGCCAAGAGGACTTGAAAGCGGGGCAGAATTGCACGAAACCGATTTCAGGAGATAGACTGGAATTGCATTGAAAGCATAGGAAAAGAGGCAGAACGTCCACAATGATGCACTTGGCCAAAAAGGGCGTATGCGTTTTTTCCTGAATATATTCAGGAAAAAACGCATACGCCCTTTTTGGCCAACCAAGCAAGCTTGCAAAGGAAATCTGCACTACAATGAAGTCTCACTTCCCCCCGGTCAAAAGGGCCATCTGAAAAAAGTGTAAAATCCAGAAAGGCAGCACAGGCCATGGAGAACTGGGAGCCATGTTATGCTGATGGGCGGGATGTAAATTGCCAACAGACAATAGGGAGAAGTGTATGGTGTTTCCTGAAACATCTAAAAAACAAAGCAACAGAGCCTAGGGTACTTCCACTTATGGTCCTATAGCTTAGGGAAATTAAAATCAAAAAGACACAGCCACCCCAAAATTTGGGACGCCTCTGTTTACAAGAACCTCGTTTACAGTACAAGTTCAACATCGCAGAAAGTGAAAAATGGATAAAAAGCTGTGGTATTTACTTACAAAGCAATATCACTCAGCAATGAAATCTATGTCATCAGGCCCTTAGCAGCACAATGAGTGGATTCAGGTACGATGATTCTAACTGAAATAATTCACACAGAAAAAGAAACATCATAAGATATCAGTAATACACGGAATGTAAACTTCGCTACACAGGAACTGAATTACAGAACAGAACAGGGTCTCAAATTTAGAAAACCAACTTATGCTTGCTTAAGGGGAAAGGTGAGTTGGGGTGCTGCATAAAACCAGAGATTGAAATGAGCACAGATGAAGTTCCTTAAGCCAAATATGGAATAGACAAGAGCTACTCCTTGCTCAAGGAAATGGACTCAACACCCCATATTAAACGCCTAAGAATGTACCTGACTAGTAAGTATCTTAAAACCTATGGATTGCTATGTCTCCAAAAGAGAATCAAGCATGTGTACAGGGGCATAAATGCAGCAGTGATAGGATTGGAGAGGTTCGGTGAGCAAATGAAGACCCTTTGAAGTCATATTGCATGGTACCCATTCCACGGGTCTCAACTCTCCAGGTTTAAGGTATTCTTCCTTCAGCTAAAACATGCATGTGGAACCCAGAGTATGATCAACCGTGTGATCGGGAGACGTGTTCAAATATGTCTAAGTTTTCGTACCCTGGTACTCGGGTGCAACATTCCAGACGCTTTACTAACACTCTCCCGACTTGGAGAGTCAGTCCCTTTAACCTCCTGTTTGGCCCAGTTTGCAATTTCTGCAGAAGATGAACAGGAATAGCGAGAACCAATGAGAGACTAGCTGGAGGTGTCTGGATGGGCAAATTTAACTCTCATTTCCCACCAGGAAGAGGAATTAACCAAAGGCTCAGCGTGCCGTGCCGGAACCAGATTAGGGCCTGAAGCCATCCTGCGGTGTTGCGGCCAGGTCACAAGAAAGCGAGTTGAAGAAAGGAGCTCAGGGGCACTGTAATTCACAAACCTGCAGAGTTATAAATGACAGCTATCGTCCAAAAATATACTGAAGTAAGGCTGCCAAGAGGACTTGAAAGCGGGGCAGAATTGCAGGAAACCGATTTCAGGAGGTAGACTGGAATTGCACTGAAAGCATAGGAAAAGAGGCAGAACGTCCACAATGATGCACTTGGCCAAAAAGGGCGTATGCGTTTTTTCCTGAATATATTCAGGAAAAAACGCATACGCCCTTTTTGGCCAACCAAGCAAGCTTGCAAAGGAAATCTGCACTACAATGAAGTCTCACTTCCCCCCGGTCAAAAGGGCCATCTGAAAAAAGTGTAAAATCCAGAAAGGCAGGACAGGCCATGGAGAACTGGGAGCCATGTTATGCTGATGGGCGGGATGTAAATTGCCAACAGACACTCGGGAGAAGTGTATGGTGTTTCCTGAAACATCTAAAAAACAAAGCAACAGAGCCTAGGGCACTTCCACTTATGGTCCTATAGCTTAGGGAAATTAAAATCAAAAAGACACAGCCACCCCAAAGTTTGGGACGCCTCTGTTTACAAGAACCTCGTTTACCATACAAGTTCAATATCACAGAAAGTGAAAAATGGATAAAGAACTTGTGGTACTTACGTACAATGCAGTATCACTCAGCAATGTAATCTATGTCATCAGGCCCGTAGCAGCATAATGAGTGGATTCAGGTACGATGATTCTAACTGAAATAAGTCACACAGAAAAAGAAACATCATAAGATATCACTAATACACGGAATGTAAACTTGGCTACACAGGAACTGAATTCCAAAACAGAACAGGGTCTCAAATTTAGAAAACCAACTTATGCTTGCTTAAGGGGAAAGGTGAGTTGGGGTGCTGCATAAAACCAGAGATTGAAATGAGCACAGATAAAGTTCCTTAAGCCAAATATGGAATAGACAAGAGCTACTCCTTGCTCAACGAAATGGACTCAACACCCCATATTAAACGCCTAAGAATGTACCTGACTAGTAAGTATCTTAAAACCTATGGATTGCTATGTCTCAAAAAGAGAATCAAGCATGTGTACAGGGGCATAAATGCAGCAGTGATAGGATTGGAGAGGTTCGGTGAGCAAATGAAGACCCTTTGAAGTCATATTGCATGGTACCCATTCCACGGGTCTCAACTCTCCAGGTTTAAGGTATTCTTCCTTCAGCTAAAACATGCATGTGGAACCCAGAGTATGATCAACCGTGTGAACGGGAGACGTGTTCAAATATGTCTCAGTTTTCCTCCCCTGGTACTCGGGTGCAACATTCCAGACGCTTTACTAACACTCTCCCCACTTGGAGAGTCAGCGCCTTTAACCTCCTGTTTGGCCCAGTTTGCAATTTCTGCGGAAGATGAACAGGAATAGGGAGAACCAATGAGAGACTAGCTGGAGGTGTCTGGATGGGCAAATTTAACTCTCATTTCCCATCTGGAAGAGGAAATAACCAAAGGCTCAGCGTGCCGTGCCGGAACCAGATTAGGGCCTGAAGCCATCCTGCGGTGTTGCGGCCAGCTCAAAAGAAAGTGAGTTGAAGAAAGGAGCTCAGGGGCACTGTAATTCACAAACCTGCAGAGTTATAAATGACAGCTATCGTCGAAAAATATACTGAAGTAAGGCTGCCAAGAGGACTTGAAAGCGGGGCAGAATTGCAGGAAACCGATTTCAGGAGGTAGACTGGAATTGCATTGAAAGCATAGGAAAAGAGGCAGAACGTCCACAATGATGCACTTGGCCAAAAAGGGCGTATGCGTTTTTTCCTGAATATATTCAGGAAAAAACGCATACGCCCTTTTTGGCCAACCAAGCAAGCTTGCAAAGGAAATCTGCACTACAATGAAGTCTCACTTCCCCCCGGTCAAAAGGGCCATCTGAAAAAAGTGTAAAATCCAGAAAGGCAGCACAGGCCATGGAGAACTGGGAGCCTTGTTATGCTGATGGGCGGGATGTAAATTGCCAACAGACAATAGGGAGAAGTGTATGGTGTTTCCTGAAACATCTAAAAAACAAAGCAACAGAGCCTAGGGCACTTCCACTTATGGTCCTATAGCTTAGGGAAATTAAAATCAAAAAGACACAGCCACCCCAAAATTTGGGACGCCTCTGTTTACAAGAACCTCGTTTACAGTACAAGTTCAACATCGCAGAAAGTGAAAAATGGATAAAAAGCTGTGGTATTTACTTACAAAGCAATATCACTCAGCAATGAAATCTATGTCATCAGGCCCTTAGCAGCACAATGAGTGGATTCAGGTACGATGATTCTAACTGAAATAATTCACACAGAAAAAGAAACATCATAAGATATCAGTAATACACGGAATGTAAACTTGGCTACACAGGAACTGAATTACAGAACAGAACAGGGTCTCAAATTTAGAAAACCAACTTATGCTTGCTTAAGGGTAAAGGTGAGTTGGGGTGCTGCATAAAACCAGAGATTGAAATGAGCACAGATGAAGTTCCTTAAGCCAAATATGGAATAGACAAGAGCTACTCCTTGCTCAACGAAATGGACTCAACACCCCATATTAAACGCCTAAGAATGTACCTGACTAGTAAGTATCTTAAAACCTATGGATTGCTATGTCTCCAAAAGAGAATCAAGCATGTGTACAGGGGCATAAATGCAGCAGTGATAGGATTGGAGAGGTTCGGTGAGCAAATGAAGACCCTTTGAAGTCATATTGCATGGTACCCATTCCACGGGTCTCAACTCTCCAGGTTTAAGGTATTTTTCCTTCAGCTAAAACATGCATGTGGAACCCAGAGTATGATCAACCATGTGAACGGGAGACGTGTTCAAATATGTCTCAGTTTTCCTCCCCTGGTACTCGGGTGCAACATTCCAGACGCTTTACTAACACTCTCCCCACTTGGAGAGTCAGCGCCTTTAACCTCCTGTTTGGCCCAGTTTGCAATTTCTGCGGAAGATGAACAGGAATAGGGAGAACCAATGAGAGACTAGCTGGAGGTGTCTGGACGAGCAAATTTAACTCTCATTTCCTATCTGGAAGAGGAAATAACCAAAGGCCCAGCGTGCCGTGCCGGAACCAGATTAGGGCCTGAAGCCATCCTGCGGTGTTGCGGCCAGCTCAAAAGAAAGTGAGTTGAAGAAAGGAGCTCAGGGGCACTGTAATTCACAAACCTGCAGAGTTATAAATGACAGCTATCGTCCAAAAATATACTGAAGTAAGGCTGCCAAGAGGACTTGAAAGCGGGGCAGAATTGCAGGAAACCGATTTCAGCAGGTAGACTGGAATTGCATTGAAAGCATAGGAAAAGAGGCAGAACGTCCACAATGATGCACTTGGCCAAAAAGGGCGTATGCGTTTTTTCCTGAATATATTCAGGAAAAAACGCATACGCCCTTTTTGGCCAACCAAGCAAGCTTGCAAAGGAAATCTGCACTACAATGAAGTCTCACTTCCCCCCGGTCAAAAGGGCCATCTGAAAAAAAGTGTAAAATCCAGAAAGGCAGCACAGGCCATGGAGAACTGGGAGCCTTGTTATGCTGATGGGCGGGATGTAAATTGCCAACAGACAATAGGGAGAAGTGTATGGTGTTTCCTGAAACATCTAAAAAACAAAGCAACAGAGCCTAGGGCACTTCCACTTATGGTCCTATAGCTTAGGGAAATTAAAATAAAAAAGACACAGCCACCCCAAAGTTTGGGACGCCTCTGTTTACAAGAACCTCGTTTACCGTACAAGTTCAACATCGCAGAAAGTGAAAAATGGATAAAGAAATTGTGGTACTTACGTACAATGCAGTATCACTTAGCAATGAAATCTATGTCATCAGGCCCGTAGCAGCATAATGAGTGGATTCAGGTACGATGATTCTAACTGAAATAAGTCACACAGAAAAAGAAACATCATAAGATATCAGTAATACACGGAATGTAAACTTGGCTACACAGGAACTGAATTACAGAACAGAACAGGGTCTCAAATTTAGAAAACCAACTTATGCTTGCTTAAGAGGAAAGGTGAGTTGGGGTGCTGCATAAAACCAGAGATTGAAATGAGCACAGATGAAGTTCCTTAAGCCAAATATGGAATAGACAAGAGCTACTCCTTGCTCAACGAAATGGACACAACACCCCATATTAAACGCCTAAGAATGTACCTGACTAGTAAGTATCTTAAAACCTATGGATTGCTATGTCTCCAAAAGAGAATCAAGCATGTGTACAGGGGAATAAATGCAGCAGTGATAGGATTGGAGAGGTTCGGTGAGCAAATGAAGACCCTTTGAAGTCATATTGCATGGTACCCATTCCACGGGTCTCAACTCTCCAGGTTTAAGGTATTTTTCCTTCAGCTAAAACATGCATGTGGAACCCAGAGTATGATCAACCATGTGAACGGGAGACGTGTTCAAATATGTCTCAGTTTTCCTCCCCTGGTACTCGGGTGCAACATTCCAGACGCTTTACTAACACTCTCCCCACTTGGAGAGTCAGCGCCTTTAACCTCCTGTTTGGCCCAGTTTGCAATTTCTGCGGAAGATGAACAGGAATAGGGAGAACCAATGAGAGACTAGCTGGAGGTGTCTGGACGGGCAAATTTAACTCTCATTTCCCATCTGGAAGAGGAAATAACCAAAGGCTCAGCGTGCCGTGCCGGAACCAGATTAGGGCCTGAAGCCATCCTGCGGTGTTGCAGCCAGGTCACAAGAAAGCGAGTTGAAGAAAGGAGCTCAGGGGCACTGTAATTCACAAACCTGCAGAGTTATAAATGACAACTATCGTCCAAAAATATACTGAAGTAAGGCTGCCAAGAGGACTTGAAAGCGGGGCAGAATTGCAGGAAACCGATTTCAGCAGGTAGACTGGAATTGCATTGAAAGCATAGGAAAAGAGGCAGAACGTCCACAATGATGCACTTGGCCAAAAAGGGCGTATGCGTTTTTTCCTGAATATATTCAGGAAAAAACGCATACGCCCTTTTTGGCCAACCAAGCAAGCTTGCAAAGGAAATCTGCACTACAATGAAGTCTCACTTCCCCCCGGTCAAAAGGGCCATCTGAAAAAAGTGTAAAATCCAGCAAGGCAGGACAGGCCATGGAGAACTGGGAGCCTTGTTATGCTGATGGGCGGGATGTAAATTGCCAACAGACACTCGGGATAAGTGTATGGTGTTTCCTGAAACATCTAAAAAACAAAGCAACAGAGCCTAGGGCACTTCCACTTATGGTCCTATAGCTTAGGGAAATTAAAATCAAAAAGACACAGCCACCCCAAAGTTTGGGACGCCTCTGTTTACAAGAACCTCGTTTACCGTACAAGTTCAATATCACAGAAAGTGAAAAATGGATAAAGAACTTGTGGTACTTACGTACAATGCAGTATCACTCAGCAATGAAATCTATGTCATCAGGCCCGTAGCAGCATAATGAGTGGATTCAGGTACGATGATTCTAACTGAAATAAGTCACACAGAAAAAGAAACATCATAAGATATCACTAATACACGGAATGTAAACTTGGCTACACAGGAACTGAATTCCAAAACAGAACAGGGTCTCAAATTTAGAAAACCAACTTATGCTTGCTTAAGGGGAAAGGTGAGTTGGGGTGCTGCATAAAACCAGAGATTGAAATGAGCACAGATAAAGTTCCTTAAGCCAAATATGGAATAGACAAGAGCTACTCCTTGCTCAACGAAATGGACTCAACACCCCATATTAAACGCCTAAGAATGTACCTGACTAGTAAGTATCTTAAAACCTATGGATTGCTATGTCTCCAAAAGAGAATCAAGCATGTGTACAGGGGCATAAATGCAGCAGTGATAGGATTGGAGAGGTTCGGTGAGCAAATGAAGACCCTTTGAAGTCATATTGCATGGTACCCATTCCACGGGTCTCAACTCTCCAGGTTTAAGGTATTCTTCCTTCAGCTAAAACATGCATGTGGAACCCAGAGTATGATCAACCGTGTGAACGGGAGATGTGTTCAAATATGTCTCAGTTTTCCTCCCCTGGTACTCGGGTGCAACATTCCAGACGCTTTACTAACACTCTCCCCACTTGGAGAGTCAGCGCCTTTAACCTCCTGTTTGGCCAAGTTTGCAATTTCTGCGGAAGATGAACAGGAATAGGGAGAACCAATGAGAGACTAGCTGGAGGTGTCTGGACGGGCAAATTTAACTCTCATTTCCCACCAGGAAGAGGAAATAACCAAAGGCTCAGCGTGCCGTGCCGGAACCAGATTAGGGCCTGAAGCCATCCTGCGGTGTTGCGGCCAGCTCAAAAGAAAGTGAGTTGAAGAAAGGAGCTCAGGGGCACTGTAATTCACAAACCTGCAGAGTTATAAATGACAGCTATCGTCCAAAAATATACTGAAGTAAGGCTGCCAAGAGGACTTGAAAGCGGGGCAGAATTGCAGGAAACCGATTTCAGGAGGTAGACTGGAATTGCATTGAAAGCATAGGAAAAGAGGCAGAACGTCCACAATGATGCACTTGGCCAAAAAGGGCGTATGCGTTTTTTCCTGAATATATTCAGGAAAAAACGCATACGCCCTTTTTGGCCAACCAAGCAAGCTTGCAAAGGAAATCTGCACTACAATGAAGTCTCACTTCCCCCCGGTCAAAAGGGCCATCTGAAAAAAGTGTAAAATCCAGAAAGGCAGGACAGGCCATGGAGAACTGGGAGCCTTGTTATGCTGATGGGCGGGATGTAAATTGCCAACAGACACTCGGGAGAAGTGTATGGTGTTTCCTGAAACATCTAAAAAACAAAGCAACAGAGCCTAGGGCACTTCCACTTATGGTCCTATAGCTTAGGGAAATTAAAATCAAAAAGACACAGCCACCCCAAAGTTTGGGACGCCTCTGTTTACAAGAACCTCGTTTACCGTACAAGTTCAATATCACAGAAAGTGAAAAATGGATAAAGAACTTGTGGTACTTACGTACAATGCAGTATCACTCAGCAATGAAATCTATGTCATCAGGCCCGTAGCAGCATAATGAGTGGATTCAGGTACGATGATTCTAACTGAAATAAGTCACACAGAAAAAGAAACATCATAAGATATCACTAACACACGGAATGTAAACTTGGCTACACAGGAACTGAATTCCAAAACAGAACAGGGTCTCAAATTTAGAAAACCAACTTATGCTTGCTTAAGGGGAAAGGTGAGTTGGGGTGCTGCATAAAACCAGAGATTGAAATGAGCACAGATAAAGTTCCTTAAGCCAAATATGGAATAGACAAGAGCTACTCCTTGCTCAACGAAATGGACTCAACACCCCATATTAAACGCCTAAGAATGTACCTGACTAGTAAGTATCTTAAAACCTATGGATTGCTATGTCTCCAAAAGAGAATCAAGCATGTGTACAGGGGCATAAATGCAGCAGTGATAGGATTGGAGAGGTTCGGTGAGCAAATGAAGACCCTTTGAAGTCATATTGCATGGTACCCATTCCACGGGTCTCAACTCTCCAGGTTTAAGGTATTCTTCCTTCAGCTAAAACATGCATGTGGAACCCAGAGTATCATCAACCGTGTGAACGGGAGATGTGTTCAAATATGTCTCAGTTTTCCTCCCCTGGTACTCGGGTGCAACATTCCAGACGCTTTACTAACACTCTCCCCACTTGGAGAGTCAGCGCCTTTAACCTCCTGTTTGGCCCAGTTTGCAATTTCTGCGGAAGATGAACAGGAATAGGGAGAACCAATGAGAGACTAGCTGGAGGTGTCTGGACGGGCAAATTTAACTCTCATTTCCTATCTGGAAGAGGAAATAACCAAAGGCTCAGTGTGCCGTGCCGGAACCAGATTAGGGCCTGAAGCCATCCTGCGGTGTTGCGGCCAGCTCAAAAGAAAGTGAGTTGAAGAAAGGAGCTCAGGGGCACTGTAATTCACAAACCTGCAGAGTTATAAATGACAGCTATCGTCCAAAAATATACTGAAGTAAGGCTGCCAAGAGGACTTGAAAGCGGGGCAGAATTGCACGAAACCGATTTCAGGAGATAGACTGGAATTGCATTGAAAGCATAGGAAAAGAGGCAGAACGTCCACAATGATGCACTTGGCCAAAAAGGGCGTATGCGTTTTTTCCTGAATATATTCAGGAAAAAACGCATACGCCCTTTTTGGCCAACCAAGCAAGCTTGCAAAGGAAATCTGCACTACAATGAAGTCTCACTTCCCCCCGGTCAAAAGGGCCATCTGAAAAAAGTGTAAAATCCAGAAAGGCAGCACAGGCCATGGAGAACTGGGAGCCATGTTATGCTGATGGGCGGGATGTAAATTGCCAACAGACAATAGGGAGAAGTGTATGGTGTTTCCTGAAACATCTAAAAAACAAAGCAACAGAGCCTAGGGTACTTCCACTTATGGTCCTATAGCTTAGGGAAATTAAAATCAAAAAGACACAGCCACCCCAAAATTTGGGACGCCTCTGTTTACAAGAACCTCGTTTACAGTACAAGTTCAACATCGCAGAAAGTGAAAAATGGATAAAAAGCTGTGGTATTTACTTACAAAGCAATATCACTCAGCAATGAAATCTATGTCATCAGGCCCTTAGCAGCACAATGAGTGGATTCAGGTACGATGATTCTAACTGAAATAATTCACACAGAAAAAGAAACATCATAAGATATCAGTAATACACGGAATGTAAACTTTGCTACACAGGAACTGAATTACAGAACAGAACAGGGTCTCAAATTTAGAAAACCAACTTATGCTTGCTTAAGGGGAAAGGTGAGTTGGGGTGCTGCATAAAACCAGAGATTGAAATGAGCACAGATGAAGTTCCTTAAGCCAAATATGGAATAGACAAGAGCTACTCCTTGCTCAAGGAAATGGACTCAACACCCCATATTAAACGCCTAAGAATGTACCTGACTAGTAAGTATCTTAAAACCTATGGATTGCTATGTCTCCAAAAGAGAATCAAGCATGTGTACAGGGGCATAAATGCAGCAGTGATAGGATTGGAGAGGTTCGGTGAGCAAATGAAGACCCTTTGAAGTCATATTGCATGGTACCCATTCCACGGGTCTCAACTCTCCAGGTTTAAGGTATTCTTCCTTCAGCTAAAACATGCATGTGGAACCCAGAGTATGATCAACCGTGTGATCGGGAGACGTGTTCAAATATGTCTAAGTTTTCGTACCCTGGTACTCGGGTGCAACATTCCAGACGCTTTACTAACACTCTCCCGACTTGGAGAGTCAGTCCCTTTAACCTCCTGTTTGGCCCAGTTTGCAATTTCTGCAGAAGATGAACAGGAATAGCGAGAACCAATGAGAGACTAGCTGGAGGTGTCTGGATGGGCAAATTTAACTCTCATTTCCCACCAGGAAGAGGAATTAACCAAAGGCTCAGCGTGCCGTGCCGGAACCAGATTAGGGCCTGAAGCCATCCTGCGGTGTTGCGGCCAGCTCAAAAGAAAGTGAGTTGAAGAAAGGAGCTCAGGGGCACTGTAATTCACAAACCTGCAGAGTTATAAATGACAGCTATCGTCCAAAAATATACTGAAGTAAGGCTGCCAAGAGGACTTGAAAGCGGGGCAGAATTGCAGGAAACCGATTTCAGCAGGTAGACTGGAATTGCATTGAAAGCATAGGAAAAGAGGCAGAACGTCCACAATGATGCACTTGGCCAAAAAGGGCGTATGCGTTTTTTCCTGAATATATTCAGGAAAAAACGCATACGCCCTTTTTGGCCAACCAAGCAAGCTTGCAAAGGAAATCTGCACTACAATGAAGTCTCACTTCCCCCCGGTCAAAAGGGCCATCTGAAAAAAAGTGTAAAATCCAGAAAGGCAGCACAGGCCATGGAGAACTGGGAGCCTTGTTATGCTGATGGGCGGGATGTAAATTGCCAACAGACAATAGGGAGAAGTGTATGGTGTTTCCTGAAACATCTAAAAAACAAAGCAACAGAGCCTAGGGCACTTCCACTTATGGTCCTATAGCTTAGGGAAATTAAAATAAAAAAGACACAGCCACCCCAAAGTTTGGGACGCCTCTGTTTACAAGAACCTCGTTTACCGTACAAGTTCAACATCGCAGAAAGTGAAAAATGGATAAAGAAATTGTGGTACTTACGTACAATGCAGTATCACTTAGCAATGAAATCTATGTCATCAGGCCCGTAGCAGCATAATGAGTGGATTCAGGTACGATGATTCTAACTGAAATAAGTCACACAGAAAAAGAAACATCATAAGATATCAGTAATACACGGAATGTAAACTTGGCTACACAGGAACTGAATTACAGAACAGAACAGGGTCTCAAATTTAGAAAACCAACTTATGCTTGCTTAAGAGGAAAGGTGAGTTGGGGTGCTGCATAAAACCAGAGATTGAAATGAGCACAGATGAAGTTCCTTAAGCCAAATATGGAATAGACAAGAGCTACTCCTTGCTCAACGAAATGGACACAACACCCCATATTAAACGCCTAAGAATGTACCTGACTAGTAAGTATCTTAAAACCTATGGATTGCTATGTCTCCAAAAGAGAATCAAGCATGTGTACAGGGGAATAAATGCAGCAGTGATAGGATTGGAGAGGTTCGGTGAGCAAATGAAGACCCTTTGAAGTCATATTGCATGGTACCCATTCCACGGGTCTCAACTCTCCAGGTTTAAGGTATTTTTCCTTCAGCTAAAACATGCATGTGGAACCCAGAGTATGATCAACCATGTGAACGGGAGACGTGTTCAAATATGTCTCAGTTTTCCTCCCCTGGTACTCGGGTGCAACATTCCAGACGCTTTACTAACACTCTCCCCACTTGGAGAGTCAGCGCCTTTAACCTCCTGTTTGGCCCAGTTTGCAATTTCTGCGGAAGATGAACAGGAATAGGGAGAACCAATGAGAGACTAGCTGGAGGTGTCTGGACGGGCAAATTTAACTCTCATTTCCCATCTGGAAGAGGAAATAACCAAAGGCTCAGCGTGCCGTGCCGGAACCAGATTAGGGCCTGAAGCCATCCTGCGGTGTTGCAGCCAGGTCACAAGAAAGCGAGTTGAAGAAAGGAGCTCAGGGGCACTGTAATTCACAAACCTGCAGAGTTATAAATGACAACTATCGTCCAAAAATATACTGAAGTAAGGCTGCCAAGAGGACTTGAAAGCGGGGCAGAATTGCAGGAAACCGATTTCAGCAGGTAGACTGGAATTGCATTGAAAGCATAGGAAAAGAGGCAGAACGTCCACAATGATGCACTTGGCCAAAAAGGGCGTATGCGTTTTTTCCTGAATATATTCAGGAAAAAACGCATACGCCCTTTTTGGCCAACCAAGCAAGCTTGCAAAGGAAATCTGCACTACAATGAAGTCTCACTTCCCCCCGGTCAAAAGGGCCATCTGAAAAAAGTGTAAAATCCAGAAAGGCAGGACAGGCCATGGAGAACTGGGAGCCTTGTTATGCTGATGGGCGGGATGTAAATTGCCAACAGACACTCGGGATAAGTGTATGGTGTTTCCTGAAACATCTAAAAAACAAAGCAACAGAGCCTAGGGCACTTCCACTTATGGTCCTATAGCTTAGGGAAATTAAAATCAAAAAGACACAGCCACCCCAAAGTTTGGGACGCCTCTGTTTACAAGAACCTCGTTTACCGTACAAGTTCAATATCACAGAAAGTGAAAAATGGATAAAGAACTTGTGGTACTTACGTACAATGCAGTATCACTCAGCAATGAAATCTATGTCATCAGGCCCGTAGCAGCATAATGAGTGGATTCAGGTACGATGATTCTAACTGAAATAAGTCACACAGAAAAAGAAACATCATAAGATATCACTAATACACGGAATGTAAACTTGGCTACACAGGAACTGAATTCCAAAACAGAACAGGGTCTCAAATTTAGAAAACCAACTTATGCTTGCTTAAGGGGAAAGGTGAGTTGGGGTGCTGCATAAAACCAGAGATTGAAATGAGCACAGATAAAGTTCCTTAAGCCAAATATGGAATAGACAAGAGCTACTCCTTGCTCAACGAAATGGACTCAACACCCCATATTAAACGCCTAAGAATGTACCTGACTAGTAAGTATCTTAAAACCTATGGATTGCTATGTCTCCAAAAGAGAATCAAGCATGTGTACAGGGGCATAAATGCAGCAGTGATAGGATTGGAGAGGTTCGGTGAGCAAATGAAGACCCTTTGAAGTCATATTGCATGGTACCCATTCCACGGGTCTCAACTCTCCAGGTTTAAGGTATTCTTCCTTCAGCTAAAACATGCATGTGGAACCCAGAGTATGATCAACCGTGTGAACGGGAGATGTGTTCAAATATGTCTCAGTTTTCCTCCCCTGGTACTCGGGTGCAACATTCCAGACGCTTTACTAACACTCTCCCCACTTGGAGAGTCAGCGCCTTTAACCTCCTGTTTGGCCCAGTTTGCAATTTCTGCGGAAGAGGAACAGGAATAGGGAGAACCAATGAGAGACTAGCTGGAGGTGTCTGGACGGGCAAATTTAACTCTCATTTCCTATCTGGAAGAGGAAATAACCAAAGGCTCAGCGTGCCGTGCCGGAACCAGATTAGGGCCTGAAGCCATCCTGCGGTGTTGCGGCCAGCTCAAAAGAAAGTGAGTTGAAGAAAGGAGCTCAGGGGCACTGTAATTCACAAACCTGCAGAGTTATAAATGACAGCTATCGTCCAAAAATATACTGAAGTAAGGCTGCCAAGAGGACTTGAAAGCGGGGCAGAATTGCAGGAAACCGATTTCAGGAGGTAGACTGGAATTGCATTGAAAGCATAGGAAAAGAGGCAGAACGTCCACAATGATGCACTTGGCCAAAAAGGGCGTATGCGTTTTTTCCTGAATATATTCAGGAAAAAACGCATACGCCCTTTTTGGCCAACCAAGCAAGCTTGCAAAGGAAATCTGCACTACAATGAAGTCTCACTTCCCCCCGGTCAAAAGGGCCATCTGAAAAAAGTGTAAAATCCAGAAAGGCAGCACAGGCCATGGAGAACTGGGAGCCTTGTTATGCTGATGGGCGGGATGTAAATTGCCAACAGACAATAGGGAGAAGTGTATGGTGTTTCCTGAAACATCTAAAAAACAAAGCAACAGAGCCTAGGGCACTTCCACTTATGGTCCTATAGCTTAGGGAAATTAAAATCAAAAAGACACAGCCACCCCAAAATTTGGGACGCCTCTGTTTACAAGAACCTCGTTTACAGTACAAGTTCAACATCGCAGAAAGTGAAAAATGGATAAAGAAGCTGTGGTATTTACTTACAAAGCAATATCACTCAGCAATGAAATCTATGTCATCAGGCCCTTAGCAGCACAATGAGTGGATTCAGGTACGATGATTCTAACTGAAATAATTCACACAGAAAAAGAAACATCATAAGATATCAGTAATACACGGAATGTAAACTTGGCTACACAGGAACTGAATTACAGAACAGAACAGGGTCTCAAATTTAGAAAACCAACTTATGCTTGCTTAAGGGGAAAGGTGAGTTGGGGTGCTGCATAAAACCAGAGATTGAAATGAGCACAGATGAAGTTCCTTAAGACAAATATGGAATAGACAAGAGCTACTCCTTGCTCAACGAAATGGACTCAACACCCCATATTAAACGCCTAAGAATGTACCTGACTAGTAAGTATCTTAAAACCTATGGATTGCTATGTCTCCAAAAGAGAATCAAGCATGTGTACAGGGGAATAAATGCAGCAGTGATAGGATTGGAGAGGTTCGGTGAGCAAATGAAGACCCTTTGAAGTCATATTGCATGGTACCCATTCCACGGGTCTCAACTCTCCAGGTTTAAGGTATTTTTCCTTCAGCTAAAACATGCATGTGGAACCCAGAGTATGATCAACCATGTGAACGGGAGACGTGTTCAAATATGTCTCAGTTTTCCTCCCCTGGTACTCGGGTGCAACATTCCAGACGCTTTACTAACACTCTCCCCACTTGGAGAGTCAGCGCCTTTAACCTCCTGTTTGGCCCAGTTTGCAATTTCTGCGGAAGATGAACAGGAATAGGGAGAACCAATGAGAGACTAGCTGGAGGTGTCTGGACGGGCAAATTTAACTCTCATTTCCCACCAGGAAGAGGAAATAACCAAAGGCTCAGCGTGCCGTGCCGGAACCAGATTAGGGCCTGAAGCCATCCTGCGGTGTTGCGGCCAGGTCACAAGAAAGCGAGTTGAAGAAAGGAGCTCAGGGGCACTGTAATTCACAAACCTGCAGAGTTATAAATGACAGCTATCGTCCAAAAATATACTGAAGTAAGGCTGCCAAGAGGACTTGAAAGCGGGGCAGAATTGCAGGAAACCGATTTCAGGAGGTAGACTGGAATTGCATTGAAAGCATAGGAAAAGAGGCAGAACGTCCACAATGATGCACTTGGCCAAAAAGGGCGTATGCGTTTTTTCCTGAATATATTCAGGAAAAAACGCATACGCCCTTTTTGGCCAACCAAGCAAGCTTGCAAAGGAAATCTGCACTACAATGAAGTCTCACTTCCCCCCCGTCAAAAGGGCCATCTGAAAAAAGTGTAAAATCCAGAAAGGCAGCACAGGCCATGGAGAACTGGGAGCCTTGTTATGCTGATGGGCGGGATGTAAATTGCCAACAGACAATAGGGAGAAGTGTATGGTGTTTCCTGAAACATCTAAAAAACAAAGCAACAGAGCCCAGGGCACTTCCACTTATGGTCCTATAGCTTAGGGAAATTAAAATAAAAAAGACACAGCCACCCCAAATTTTGGGACGCCTCTGTTTACAAGAACCTCGTTTACCGTACAAGTTCAACATCGCAGAAAGTGAAAAATGGATAAAGAACTTGTGGTACTTACGTACAATGCAGTATCACTTAGCAATGAAATCTATGTCATCAGGCCCGTAGCAGCATAATGAGTGGATTCAGGTACGATGATTCTAACTGAAATAAGTCACACAGAAAAAGAAACATCATAAGATATCACTAATACACGGAATGTAAACTTGGCTACACAGGAACTGAATTACAGAACAGAACAGGGTCTCAAATTTAGAAAACCAACTTATACTTGCTTAAGAGGAAAGGTGAGTTGGGGTGCTGCATAAAACCAGAGATTGAAATGAGCACAGATAAAGTTCCTTAAGCCAAATATGGAATAGACAAGAGCTACACCTTGCTCAACGAAATGGACTCAACACCCCATATTAAACGCCTAAGAATGTACCTGACTAGTAAGTATCTTAAAACCTATGGATTGCTATGTCTCCGAAAGAGAATCAAGCATGTGTACAGGGACATAAATGCAGCAGTGATAGGATTGGAGAGGTTCGGTGAGCAAATGAAGACCCTTTGAAGTCATATTGCATGGTACCCATTCCTCGGGTCTCAACTCTCCAGGTTTAAGGTATTCTTCCTTCAGCTAAAACATGCATGTGGAACCCAGAGTATGATCAACCATGTGATCGGGAGACGTGTTCAAATATGTCTCAGTTTTCCTCCCCTGGTACTCGGGTGCAACATTCCAGACGCTTTACTAACACTCTCCCGACTTGGAGAGTCAGCGCCTTTAACCTCCTGTTTGGCCCAGTTTGCAATTTCTGCGGAAGATGAACAGGAATAGGGAGAACCAATGAGAGACTAGCTGGAGGTGTCTGGACGGGCAAATTTAACTCTCATTTCAAACCAGGAAGAGGAAATAACCAAAGGCTCAGCGTGCCGTGCCGGAACCAGATTAGGGCCTGAAGCCATCCTGCGGTGTTGCGGCCAGCTCAAAAGAAAGTGAGTTGAAGAAAGGAGCTCAGGGGCACTGTAATTCACAAACCTGCAGAGTTATAAATGACAGCTATCGTCCAAAAATATACTGAAGTAAGGCTGCCAAGAGGACTTGAAAACGGGGCAGAATTGCAGGAAACCGATTTCAGGAGGTAGACTGGAATTGCATTGAAAGCATAGGAAAAGAGGCAGAACGTCCACAATGATGCACTTGGCCAAAAAGGGCGTATGCGTTTTTTCCTGAATATATTCAGGAAAAAACGCATACGCCCTTTTTGGCCAACCAAGCAAGCTTGCAAAGGAAATCTGCACTACAATGAAGTCTCACTTCCCCCCGGTCAAAAGGGCCATTTGAAAAAAGTGTAAAATCCAGAAAGGCAGCACAGGCCATGGAGAACTGGGAGCCTTGTTATGCTGATGGGCGGGATGTAAATTGCCAACAGACAATAGGGAGAAGTGTATGGTGTTTCCTGAAACATCTAAAAAACAAAGCAACAGAGCCTAGGGCACTTCCACTTATGGTCCTATAGCTTAGGGAAATTAAAATCAAAAAGACACAGCCACACCAAAGTTTGGGACGCCTCTGTTTACAAGAACCTCGTTTACAGTACAAGTTCAACATCGCAGAAAGTGAAAAATGGATAAAGAAGCTGTGGTATTTACTTACAAAGCAATATCACTCAGCAATGAAATCTATGTCATCAGGCCCTTAGCAGCACAATGAGTGGATTCAGGTACGATGATTCTAACTGAAATAATTCACACAGAAAAAGAAACATCATAAGATATCAGTAATACACGGAATGTAAACTTGGCTACACAGGAACTGAATTACAGAACAGAACAGGGTCTCAAATTTAGAAAACCAACTTATGCTTGCTTAAGGGTAAAGGTGAGTTGGGGTGCTGCATAAAACCAGAGATTGAAATGAGCACAGATGAAGTTCCTTAAGCCAAATATGGAATAGACAAGAGCTACTCCTTGCTCAACGAAATGGACTCAACACCCCATATTAAACGCCTAAGAATGTACCTGACTAGTAAGTATCTTAAAACCTATGGATTGCTATGTCTCCAAAAGAGAATCAAGCATGTGTACAGGGGGAATAAATGCAGCAGTGATAGGATTGGAGAGGTTCGGTGAGCAAATGAAGACCCTTTGAAGTCATATTGCATGGTACCCATTCCACGGGTCTCAACTCTCCAGGTTTAAGGTATTTTTCCTTCAGCTAAAACATGCATGTGGAACCCAGAGTATGATCAACCATGTGAACGGGAGACGTGTTCAAATATGTCTCAGTTTTCCTCCCCTGGTACTCGGGTGCAACATTCCAGACGCTTTACTAACACTCTCCCCACTTGGAGAGTCAGCGCCTTTAACCTCCTGTTTGGCCCAGTTTGCAATTTCTGCGGAAGATGAACAGGAATAGGGAGAACCAATGAGAGACTAGCTGGAGGTGTCTGGACGGGCAAATTTAACTCTCATTTCCCATCTGGAAGAGGAAATAACCAAAGGTTAAGCGTACCGTGCCGGAACCAGATTAGGGCCTGAAGCCATCCTGCGGTGTTGCGGCCAGGTCACAAGAAAGCGAGTTGAAGAAAGGAGCTCAGGGGCACTGTAATTCACAAACCTGCAGAGTTATAAATGACAGCTATCGTCCAAAAATATACTGAAGTAAGGCTGCCAAGAGGACTTGAAAGCGGGGCAGAATTGCAGGAAACCGATTTCAGGAGGTAGACTGGAATTGCATTGAAAGCATAGGAAAAGAGGCAGAACGTCCACAATGATGCACTTGGCCAAAAAGGGCGTATGCGTTTTTTCCTGAATATATTCAGGAAAAAACGCATACGCCCTTTTTGGCCAACCAAGCAAGCTTGCAAAGGAAATCTGCACTACAATGAAGTCTCACTTCCCCCCGGTCAAAAGGGCCATCTGAAAAAAGTGTAAAATCCAGAAAGGCAGCACAGGCCATGGAGAACTGGGAGCCTTGTTATGCTGATGGGCGGGATGTAAATTGCCAACAGACAATAGGGAGAAGTGTATGGTGTTTCCTGAAACATCTAAAAAACAAAGCAACAGAGCCTAGGGCACTTCCACTTATGGTCCTATAGCTTAGGGAAATTAAAATAAAAAAGACACAGCCACCCCAAAGTTTGGGACGCCTCTGTTTACAAGAACCTCGTTTACTGTACAAGTTCAACATCGCAGAAAGTGAAAAATGGATAAAGAACTTGTGGTACTTACGTACAATGCAGTATCACTTAGCAATGAAATCTATGTCATCAGGCCCGTAGCAGCATAATGAGTGGATTCAGGTACGATGATTCTAACTGAAATAAGTCACACAGAAAAAGAAACATCATAAGATATCACTAATACACAGAATGTAAACTTGGCTACACAGGAACTGAATTACAGAACAGAACAGGGTCTCAAATTTAGAAAACCAACTTATGCTTGCTTAAGACGAATGGTGAGTTGGGGTGCTGCATAAAACCAGAGATTGAAATGAGCACAGATAAAGTTCCTTAAGCCAAATATGGAATAGACAAGAGCTACTCCTTGCTCAACGAAATGGACTCAACACCCCATATTAAACGCCTAATAATGTACGTGACTAGTAAGTATCTTAAAACCTATGGATTGCTATGTCTCCGAAAGAGAATCAAGCATGTGTACAGGGACATAAATGCAGCAGTGATAGGATTGGAGAGGTTCGGTGAGCAAATGAAGACCCTTTGAAGTCATATTGCATGGTACCCATTCCACGGGTCTCAACTCTCCAGGTTTAAGGTATTCTTCCTTCAGCTAAAACATGCATGTGGAACCCAGAGTATGATCAACCATGTGATCGGGAGACGTGTTCAAATATGTCTCAGTTTTCCTCCCCTGGTACTCGGGTGCAACATTCCAGACGCTTTACTAACACTCTCCCGACTTGGAGAGTCAGCGCCTTTAACCTCCTGTTTGGCCCAGTTTGCAATTTCTGCGGAAGATGAACAGGAATAGGGAGAACCAATGAGAGACTAGCTGGAGGTGTCTGGACGGGCAAATTTAACTCTCATTTCCCACCAGGAAGAGGAAATAACCAAAGGCTCAGCGTGCCGTGCCGGAACCAGATTAGGGCCTGAAGCCATCCTGCGGTGTTGCGGCCAGCTCAAAAGAAAGTGAGTTGAAGAAAGGAGCTCAGGGGCACTGTAATTCACAAACCTGCAGAGTTATAAATGACAGCTATCGTCCAAAAATATACTGAAGTAAGGCTGCCAAGAGGACTTGAAAGCGGGGCAGAATTGCAGGAAACCGATTTCAGGAGGTAGACTGGAATTGCATTGAAAGCATAGGAAAAGAGGCAGAACGTCCACAATGATGCACTTGGCCAAAAAGGGCGTATGCGTTTTTTCCTGAATATATTCAGGAAAAAACGCATACGCCCTTTTTGGCCAACCAAGCAAGCTTGCAAAGGAAATCTGCACTACAATGAAGTCTCACTTCCCCCCGGTCAAAAGGGCCATTTGAAAAAAGTGTAAAATCCAGAAAGGCAGCACAGGCCATGGAGAACTGGGAGCCTTGTTATGCTGATGGGCGGGATGTAAATTGCCAACAGACACTCGGGAGAAGTGTATGGTGTTTCCTGAAACATCTAAAAAACAAAGCAACAGAGCCTAGGGCACTTCCACTTATGGTCCTATAGCTTAGGGAAATTAAAATCAAAAAGACACAGCCACCCCAAAGTTTGGGACGCCTCTGTTTACAAGAACCTCGTTTACAGTACAAGTTCAACATCGCAGAAAGTGAAAAATGGATAAAGAAGCTGTGGTATTTACTTACAAAGCAATATCACTCAGCAATGAAATCTATGTCATCAGGCCCTTAGCAGCACAATGAGTGGATTCAGGTACGATGATTCTAACTGAAATAATTCACACAGAAAAAGAAACATCATAAGATATCAGTAATACACGGAATGTAAACTTGGCTACACAGGAACTGAATTACAGAACAGAACAGGGTCTCAAATTTAGAAAACCAACTTATGCTTGCTTAAGGGGAAAGGTGAGTTGGGGTGCTGCATAAAACCAGAGATTGAAATGAGCACAGATGAAGTTCCTTAAGCCAAATATGGAATAGACAAGAGCTACTCCTTGCTCAACGAAATGGACTCAACACCCCATATTAAACGCCTAAGACTGTACCTGACTAGTAAGTATCTTAAAACCTATGGATTGCTATGTCTCCAAAAGAGAATCAAGCATGTGTACAGGGGAATAAATGCAGCAGTGATAGGATTGGAGAGGTTCGGTGAGCAAATGAAGACCCTTTGAAGTCATATTGCATGGTACCCATTCCACGGGTCTCAACTCTCCAGGTTTAAGGTATTTTTCCTTCAGCTAAAACATGCATGTGGAACCCAGAGTATGATCAACCATGTGAACGGGAGACGTGTTCAAATATGTCTCAGTTTTCCTCCCCTGGTACTCGGGTGCAACATTCCAGACGCTTTACTAACACTCTCCCGACTTGGAGAATCAGTCCCTTTAACCTCCAGTTTGGCCCAGTTTGCAATTTCTGTGGAAGATGAAAAGGAATAGCGAGAACCAATGAGAGACTAGCTGGAGGTGGCTGGACGGGCAAATTTAACTCTCATTTCCCACCAGGAAGAGGAAATAACCAAAGGCTCAGCGTGCCGTGCCGGAACCAGATTAGGGCCTGAAGCCATCCTGCGGTGTTGCGGCCAGGTCACAAGAAAGCGAGTTGAAGAAAGGAGCTCAGGGGCACTGTAATTCACAAACCTGCAGAGTTATAAATGACAGCTATCGTCCAAAAATAGACTGAAGTAAGGCTGCCAAGAGGACTTGAAAGCGGGGCAGAATTGCAGGAAACCGATTTCCGGAGGTAGACTGGAATTGCATTGAAAGCATAGGAAAAGAGGCAGAACGTCCACAATGATGCACTTGGCCAAAAAGGGCGTATGCGTTTTTTCCTGAATATATTCAGGAAAAAACGCATACGCCCTTTTTGGCCAACCAAGCAAGCTTGCAAAGGAAATCTGCACTACAATGAAGTCTCACTTCCCCCCAGTCAAAAGGGCCATCTGAAAAAAGTGTAAAATCCAGAAAGGCAGGACAGGCCATGGAGAACTGGGAGCCTTGTTATGCTGATGGGCGGGATGTAAATTGCCAACAGACACTTGGGAGAAGTGTATGGTGTTTCCTGAAACATCTAAAAAACAAAGCAACAGAGCCTAGGGCACTTCCACTTATGGTCCTATAGCTTAGGGAAATTAAAATCAAAAAGACACAGCCACCCCAAAGTTTGGGACGCCTCTGTTTACAAGAACCTCGTTTACCGTACAAGTTCAATATCACAGAAAGTGAAAAATGGATAAAGAACTTGTGGTACTTACGTACAATGCAGTATCACTCAGCAATGAAATCTATGTCATCAGGCCCGTAGCAGCATAATGAGTGGATTCAGGTACGATGATTCTAACTGAAATAAGTCACACAGAAAAAGAAACATCATAAGATATCACTAATACACGGAATGTAAACTTGGCTACACAGGAACTGAATTCCAAAACAGAACAGGGTCTCAAATTTAGAAAACCAACTTATGCTTGCTTAAGGGGAAAGGTGAGTTGGGGTGCTGCATAAAACCAGAGATTGAAATGAGCACAGATAAAGTTCCTTAAGCCAAATATGGAATAGACAAGAGCTACTCCTTGCTCAACGAAATGGACTCAACACCCCATATTAAACGCCTAAGAATGTACCTGACTAGTAAGTATCTTAAAACCTATGGATTGCTATGTCTCCAAAAGAGAATCAAGCATGAGTACAGGGGCATAAATGCAGCAGTGATAGGATTGGAGAGGTTCGGTGAGCAAATGAAGACCCTTTGAAGTCATATTGCATGGTACCCATTCCACGGGTCTCAACTCTCCAGGTTTAAGGTATTCTTCCTTCAGCTAAAACATGCATGTGGAACCCAGAGTATGATCAACTGTGTGAACGGGAGATGTGTTCAAATATGTCTCAGTTTTCCTCCCCTGGTACTCGGGTGCAACATTCCAGACGCTTTACTAACACTCTCCCCACTTGGAGAGTCAGCGCCTTTAACCTCCTGTTTGGCCAAGTTTGCAATTTCTGCGGAAGATGAACAGGAATAGGGAGAACCAATGAGAGACTTGCTGGAGGTGTCTGGACGGGCAAATTTAACTCTCATTTCCCACCAGGAAGAGGAAATAACCAAAGGCTCAGCGTGCCGTGCCGGAACCAGATTAGGGCCTGAAGCCATCCTGCGGTGTTGCGGCCAGCTCAAAAGAAAGTGAGTTGAAGAAAGGAGCTCAGGGGCACTGTAATTCACAAACCTGCAGAGTTATAAATGACAGCTATCGTCCAAAAATAGACTGAAGTAAGGCTGCCAAGAGGACTTGAAAGCGGGGCAGAATTGCAGGAAACCGATTTCAGGAGGTAGACTGGAATTGCATTGAAAGCATAGGAAAAGAGGCAGAACGTCCACAATGATGCACTTGGCCAAAAAGGGCGTATGCGTTTTTTCCTGAATATATTCAGGAAAAAACGCATATGCACTTTTTGGCCAACCAAGCAAGCTTGCAAAGGAAATCTGCACTACAATGAAGTCTCACTTCCCCCCGGTCAAAAGGGCCATCTGAAAAAAGTGTAAAATCCAGAAAGGCAGCACAGGCCATGGAGAACTGGGAGCCTTGTTATGCTGCTGGGCGGGATGTAAATTGCCAACAGACACTCGGGAGAAGTGTATGGTGTTTCCTGAAACATCTAAAAAACAAAGCAACAGAGCCTAGGGCACTTCCACTTATGGTCCTATAGCTTAGGGAAATTAAAATCAAAAAGACACAGCCACCCCAAAGTTTGGGACGCCTCTGTTTACAAGAACCTCGTTTACAGTACAAGTTCAACATCGCAGAAAGTGAAAAATGGATAAAGAACTTGTGGTACTTACGTACATTGCAGTATCACTCAGCAATGAAATCTATGTCATCAGGCCCGTAGCAGCATAATGAGTGGATTCAGGTACGATGATTCTAACTGAAATAAGTCACACAGAAAAAGAAACATCATAAGATATCACTAATACATGGAATGTAAACTTGGCTACACAGGAACTGAATTACAGAACAGAACAGGGTCTCAAATTTAGAAAACCAACTTATACTTGCTTAAGAGGAAAGGTGAGTTGGGGTGCTGCATAAAACCAGAGATTGAAATGAGCACAGATAAAGTTCCTTAAGCCAAATATGGAATAGACAAGAGCTACACCTTGCTCAACGAAATGGACTCAACACCCCATATTAAACGCCTAAGAATGTACCTGACTAGTAAGTATCTTAAAACCTATGGATTGCTATGTCTCCGAAAGAGAATCAAGCATGTGTACAGGGACATAAATGCAGCAGTGATAGGATTGGAGAGGTTCGGTGAGCAAATGAAGACCCTTTGAAGTCATATTGCATGGTACCCATTCCACGGGACTCAACTCTCCAGGTTTAAGGTATTTTTCCTTCAGCTAAAACATGCATGTGGAACCCAGAGTATGATCAACCATGTGAACGGGAGACGTGTTCAAATATGTCTCAGTTTTCCTCCCCTGGTACTCGGGTGCAACATTCCAGACGCTTTACTAACACTCTCCCGACTTGGAGAATCAGTCCCTTTAACCTCCTGTTTGGCCCAGTTTGCAATTTCTGCGGAAGATGAACAGGAATAGCGAGAACCAATGAGAGACTAGCTGGAGGTGTCTGGATGGGCAAATTTAACTCTCATTTCCCATTTGGAAGAGGAAATAACCAAAGGCTCAGCGTGCCGTGCCGGAACCAGATTAGGGCCTGAAGCCATCCTGCGGTGTTGCGGCCAGCTCAAAAGAAAGTGAGTTGAAGAAAGGAGCTCAGGGGCACTGTAATTCACAAACCTGCAGAGTTATAAATGACAGCTATCCTCCAAAAATAGACTGAAGTAAGGCTGCCAAGAGGACTTGAAAGCGGGGCAGAATTGCAGGAAACCGATTTCAGGAGGTAGACTGGAATTGCATTGAAAGCATAGGAAAAGAGGCAGAACGTCCACAATGATGCACTTGGCCAAAAAGGGCGTATGCGTTTTTTCCTGAATATATTCAGGAAAAAACGCATACGCCCTTTTTGGCCAACCAAGCAAGCTTGCAAAGGAAATCTGCACTACAATGAAGTCTCACTTCCCCCCGGTCAAAAGGGCCATCTGAAAAAAGTGTAAAATCCAGAAAGGCAGCACAGGCCATGGAGAACTGGGAGCCTTGTTATGCTGATGGGCGGGATGTAAATTGCCAACAGACACTCGGGAGAAGTGTATGGTGTTTCCTGAAACATCTAAAAAACAAAGCAACAGAGCCTAGGGCACTTCCACTTATGGTCCTATAGCTTAGGGAAATTAAAATAAAAAAGACACAGCCACCCCAAAGTTTGGGACGCCTCTGTTTACAAGAACCTCGTTTACAGTACAAGTTCAACATCGCAGAAAGTGAAAAATGGATAAAGAAGATGTGGTATTTACTTACAAAGCAATATCACTCAGCAATGAAATCTATGTCATCAGGCTCTTAGCAGCACAATGAGTGGATTCAGGTATGATGATTCTAACTGAAATAAGTCACACAGCAAAAGAAACATCATAAGATATCACTAATACACGGAATGTAAACTTGGCTACACAGGAACTGAATTACAGAACAGAACAGGGTCTCAAATTTAGAAAACCAACTTATGCTTGCTTAAGGGGAAAGGTGAGTTGGGGTGCTGCATAAAACCAGAGATTGAAATGAGCACAGATGAAGTTCCTTAAGCCAAATATGGAATAGACAAGAGCTACTCCTTGCTCAACGAAATGGACTCAACACCCCATATTAAACGCCTAAGAATGTACCTGACTAGTAAGTATCTTAAAACCTATGGATTGCTATGTCTCCAAAAGAGAATCAAGCATGTGTACAGGGGAATAAATGCAGCAGTGATAGGATTGGAGAGGTTCGGTGAGCAAATGAAGACCCTTTGAAGTCATATTGCATGGTACCCATTCCACGGGTCTCAACTCTCCAGGTTTAAGGTATTTTTCCTTCAGCTAAAACATGCATGTGGAACCCAGAGTATGATCAACCATGTGAACGGGAGACGTGTTCAAATATGTCTCAGTTTTCCTCCCCTGGTACTCGGGTGCAACATTCCAGACGCTTTACTAACACTCTCCCGACTTGGAGAATCAGTCCCTTTAACCTCCTGTTTGGCCCAGTTTGCAATTTCTGTGGAAGATGAAAAGGAATAGCGAGAACCAATGAGAGACTAGCTGGAGGTGGCTGGACGGGCAAATTTAACTCTCATTTCCCACCAGGAAGAGGAAATAACCAAAGGCTCAGCATGCCGTGCCGGAAACAGATTAGGGCCTGAAGCCATCCTGCGGTGTTGCGGCCAGGTCACAAGAAAGCGAGTTGAAGAAAGGAGCTCAGGGGCACTGTAATTCACAAACCTGCAGAGTTATAAATGACAGCTATCGTCCAAAAATAGACTGAAGTAAGGCTGCCAAGAGGACTTGAAAGCGGGGCAGAATTGCAGGAAACCGATTTCCGGAGTTAGACTGGAATTGCATTGAAAGCATAGGAAAAGAGGCAGAACGTCCACAATGATGCACTTGGCCAAAAAGGGCGTATGCGTTTTTTCCTGAATATATTCAGGAAAAAACGCATACGCCCTTTTTGGCCAACCAAGCAAGCTTGCAAAGGAAATCTGCACTACAATGAAGTCTCACTTCCCCCCAGTCAAAAGGGCCATCTGAAAAAACTGTAAAATCCAGAAAGGCAGGACAGGCCATGGAGAACTGGGAGCCTTGTTATGCTGATGGGCGGGATGTAAATTGCCAACAGACACTCGGGAGAAGTGTATGGTGTTTCCTGAAACATCTAAAAAACAAAGCAACAGAGCCTAGGGCACTTCCACTTATGGTCCTATAGCTTAGGGAAATTAAAATCAAAAAGACACAGCCACCCCAAAGTTTGGGACGCCTCTGTTTACAAGAACCTCGTTTACCGTACAAGTTCAATATCACAGAAAGTGAAAAATGGATAAAGAACTTGTGGTACTTAAGTACAATGCAGTATCACTCAGCAATGAAATCTATGTCATCAGGCCCGTAGCAGCATAATGAGTGGATTCAGGTACGATGATTCTAACTGAAATAAGTCACACAGAAAAAGAAACATCATAAGATATCACTAATACACGGAATGTAAACTTGGCTACACAGGAACTGAATTCCAAAACAGAACAGGGTCTCAAATTTAGAAAACCAACTTATGCTTGCTTAAGGGGAAAGGTGAGTTGGGGTGCTGCATAAAACCAGAGATTGAAATGAGCACAGATAAAGTTCCTTAAGCCAAATATGGAATAGACAAGAGCTACTCCTTGCTCAACGAAATGGACTCAACACCCCATATTAAACGCCTAAGAATGTACCTGACTAGTAAGTATCTTAAAACCTATGGATTGCTATGTCTCCAAAAGAGAATCAAGCATGTGTACAGGGGCATAAATGCAGCAGTGATAGGATTGGAGAGGTTCGGTGAGCAAATGAAGACCCTTTGAAGTCATATTGCATGGTACCCATTCCACGGGTCTCAACTCTCCAGGTTTAAGGTATTCTTCCTTCAGCTAAAACATGCATGTGGAACCCAGAGTATGATCAACCGTGTGAACGGGAGATGTGTTCAAATATGTCTCAGTTTTCCTCCCCTGGTACTCGGGTGCAACATTCCAGACGCTTTACTAACACTCTCCCCACTTGGAGAGTCAGCGCCTTTAACCTCCTGTTTGGCCAAGTTTGCAATTTCTGCGGAAGATGAACAGGAATAGGGAGAACCAATGAGAGACTAGCTGGAGGTGTCTGGACGGGCAAATTTAACTCTCATTTCCTATCTGGAAGAGGAAATAACCAAAGGCTCAGCGTGCCGTGCCGGAACCAGATTAGGGCCTGAAGCCATCCTGCGGTGTTGCGGCCAGCTCAAAAGAAAGTGAGTTGAAGAAAGGAGCTCAGGGGCACTGTAATTCACAAACCTGCAGAGTTATAAATGACAGCTATCGTCCAAAAATATACTGAAGTAAGGCTGCCAAGAGGACTTGAAAGCGGGGCAGAATTGCAGGAAACCGATTTCAGGAGGTAGACTGGAATTGCATTGAAAGCATAGGAAAAGAGGCAGAACGTCCACAATGATGCACTTGGCCAAAAAGGGCGTATGCGTTTTTTCCTGAATATATTCAGGAAAAAACGCATACGCCCTTTTTGGCCAACCAAGCAAGCTTGCAAAGGAAATCTGCACTACAATGAAGTCTCACTTCCCCCCGGTCAAAAGGGCCATCTGAAAAAAGTGTAAAATCCAGAAAGGCAGCACAGGCCATGGAGAACTGGGAGCCTTGTTATGCTGCTGGGCGGGATGTAAATTGCCAACAGACACTCGGGAGAAGTGTATGGTGTTTCCTGAAACATCTAAAAAACAAAGCAACAGAGCCTAGGGCACTTCCACTTATGGTCCTATAGCTTAGGGAAATTAAAATCAAAAAGACACAGCCACCCCAAAGTTTGGGACGCCTCTGTTTACAAGAACCTCGTTTACCGTACAAGTTCAATATCACAGAAAGTGAAAAATGGATAAAGAACTTGTGGTACTTACGTACAATGCAGTATCACTCAGCAATGAAATCTATGTCATCAGGCCCGTAGCAGCATAATGAGTGGATTCAGGTATGATGATTCTAACTGAAATAAGTCACACAGAAAAAGAAACATCATAAGATATCACTAATACACGGAATGTAAACTTGGCTACACAGGAACTGAATTCCAAAACAGAACAGGGTCTCAAATTTAGAAAACCAACTTATGCTTGCTTAAGGGGAAAGGTGAGTTGGGGTGCTGCATAAAACCAGAGATTGAAATGAGCACAGATAAAGTTCCTTAAGCCAAATATGGAATAGACAAGATCTACTCCTTGTTCAACGAAATGGACTCAACACCCCATATTAAACGCCTAAGAATGTACCTGACTAGTAAGTATCTTAAAACCTATGGATTGCTATGTCTCCAAAAGAGAATCAAGCATGTGTACAGGGGCATAAATGCAGCAGTGATAGGATTGGAGAGGTTCGGTGAGCAAATGAAGACCCTTTGAAGTCATATTGCATGGTACCCATTCCACGGGTCTCAACTCTCCAGGTTTAAGGTATTCTTCCTTCAGCTAAAACATGCATGTGGAACCCAGAGTATGATCAACCGTGTGAACGGGAGATGTGTTCAAATATGTCTCAGTTTTCCTCCCCTGGTACTCGGGTGCAACATTCCAGACGCTTTACTAACACTCTCCCCACTTGGAGAGTCAGCGCCTTTAACCTCCTGTTTGGCCCAGTTTGCAATTTCTGCGGAAGATGAACAGGAATAGGGAGAACCAATGAGAGACTAGCTGGAGGTGTCTGGACGGGCAAATTTAACTCTCATTTCCCATCTGGAAGAGGAAATAACCAAAGGCTCAGCGTGCCGTGCCGGAACCAGATTAGGGCCTGAAGCCATCCTGCGGTGTTGCGGCCAGGTCACAAGAAAGCGAGTTGAAGAAAGGAGCTCAGGGGCACTGTAATTCACAAACCTGCAGAGTTATAAATGACAGCTATCGTCCAAAAATATACTGAAGTAAGGCTGCCAAGAGGACTTGAAAGCGGGGCAGAATTGCAGGAAACCGATTTCAGGAGGTAGACTGGAATTGCATTGAAAGCATAGGAAAAGAGGCAGAACGTCCACAATGATGCACTTGGCCAAAAAGGGCGTATGCGTTTTTTCCTGAATATATTCAGGAAAAAACGCATACGCCCTTTTTGGCCAACCAAGCAAGCTTGCAAAGGAAATCTGCACTACAATGAAGTCTCACTTCCCCCCGGTCAAAAGGGCCATCTGAAAAAAGTGTAAAATCCAGAAAGGCAGCACAGGCCATGGAGAACTGGGAGCCTTGTTATGCTGATGGGCGGGATGTAAATTGCCAACAGACACTCGGGAGAAGTGTATGGTGTTTCCTGAAACATCTAAAAAACAAAGCAACAGAGCCTAGGGCACTTCCACTTATGGTCCAATAGCTTAGGGAAATTAAAATAAAAAAGACACAGCCACCCCAAAGTTTGGGACGCCTCTGTTTACAAGAACCTCGTTTACAGTACAAGTTCAACATCGCAGAAAGTGAAAAATGGATAAAGAAGATGTGGTATTTACTTACAAAGCAATATCACTCAGCAATGAAATCTATGTCATCAGGCTCTTAGCAGCACAATGAGTGGATTCAGGTATGATGATTCTAACTGAAATAAGTCACACAGCAAAAGAAACATCATAAGATATCACTAATACACGGAATGTAAACTTGGCTACACAGGAACTGAATTACAGAACAGAACAGGGTCTCAAATTTAGAAAACCAACTTATGCTTGCTTTAGAGGAAAGGTGAGTTGGGGTGCTGCATAAAACCAGAGATTGAAATGAGCACAGATAAAGTTCCTTAAGCCAAATATGGAATAGACAAGAGCTACTCCTTGCTCAACGAAATGGACTCAACACCGCATATTAAACGCCTAAGAATGTACCTGACTAGTAAGTATCTTAAAACCTATGGATTGCTATGTCTCCAAAAGAGAATCAAGCATGTGTACAGGGGAATAAATGCAGCAGTGATAGGATTGGAGAGGTTCGGTGAGCAAATGAAGACCCTTTGAAGTCATATTGCATGGTACCCATTCCACGGGTCTCAACTCTCTAGGTTTAAGGTATTTTTCCTTCAGCTAAAACATGCATGTGGAACCCAGAGTATGATCAACCATGTGATCGGGAGACGTGTTCAAATATGTCTCAGTTTTCCTCCCCTGGTACTCGGGTGCAACATTCCAGACGCTTTACTAACACTCTCCCCACTTGGAGAGTCAGCGCCTTTAACCTCCTGTTTGGCCCAGTTTGCAATTTCTGCGGAAGATGAACAGGAATAGGGAGAACCAATGAGAGACTAGCTGGAGGTGTCTGGACGGGCAAATTTAACTCTCATTTCCCATCTGGAAGAGGAAATAACCAAAGGCTCAGCGTGCCGTGCCGGAACCAGATTAGGGCCTGAAGCCATCCTGCGGTGTTGCGGCCAGGTCACAAGAAAGCGAGTTGAAGAAAGGAGCTCAGGGGCACTGTAATTCACAAACCTGCAGAGTTATAAATGACAGCTATCGTCCAAAAATATACTGAAGTAAGGCTGCCAAGAGGACTTGAAAGCGGGGCAGAATTGCAGGAAACCAATTTCAGCAGGAAGACTGGAATTGCATTGAAAGCATAGGAAAAGAGGCAGAACGTCCACAATGATGCACTTGGCCAAAAAGGGCGTATGCGTTTTTTCCTGAATATATTCAGGAAAAAACGCATACGCCCTTTTTGGCCAACCAAGCAAGCTTGCAAAGGAAATCTGCACTACAATGAAGTCTCACTTCCCCCCGGTCAAAAGGGCCATCTGAAAAAAGTGTAAAATCCAGAAAGGCAGCACAGGCCATGGAGAACTGGGAGCCTTGTTATGCTGATGGGCGGGATGTAAATTGCCAACAGACACTCGGGAGAAGTGTATGGTGTTTCCTGAAACATCTAAAAAACAAAGCAACAGAGCCTAGGGCACTTCCACTTATGGTCCTATAGCTTAGGGAAATTAAAATAAAAAAGACACAGCCACCCCAAAGTTTGGGACGCCTCTGTTTACAAGAACCTCGTTTACAGTACAAGTTCAACATCGCAGAAAGTGAAAAATGGATAAAGAACTTGTGGTACTTACGTACATTGCAGTATCACTTAGCAATGAAATCTATGTCATCAGGCCCGTAGCAGCATAATGAGTGGATTCAGGTACGATGATTCTAACTGAAATAAGTCACACAGAAAAAGAAACATCATAAGATATCACTAATACACGGAATGTAAACTTGGCTACACAGGAACTGAATTACAGAACAGAACAGGGTCTCAAATTTAGAAAACCAACTTATACTTGCTTAAGAGGAAAGGTGAGTTGGGGTGCTGCATAAAACCAGAGATTGAAATGAGCACAGATAAAGTTCCTTAAGCCAAATATGGAATAGACAAGAGCTACACCTTGCTCAACGAAATGGACTCAACACCCCATATTAAACGCCTAAGAATGTACCTGACTAGTAAGTATCTTAAAACCTATGGATTGCTATGTCTCCGAAAGAGAATCAAGCATGTGTACAGGGAAATAAATGCAGCAGTGATAGGATTGGAGAGGTTCGGTGAGCAAATGAAGACCCTTTGAAGTCATATTGCATGGTACCCATTCCACGGGTCTCAACTCTCCAGGTTTAAGGTATTTTTCCTTCAGCTAAAACATGCATGTGGAACCCAGAGTATGATCAACCATGTGAACGGGAGACGTGTTCAAATATGTCTCAGTTTTCCTCCCCTGGTACTCGGGTGCAACATTCCAGACGCTTTACTAACACTCTCCCGACTTGGAGAATCAGTCCCTTTAACCTCCTGTTTGGCCCAGTTTGCAATTTCTGTGGAAGATGAAAAGGAATAGCGAGAACCAATGAGAGACTAGCTGGAGGTGGCTGGACGGGCAAATTTAACTCTCATTTCCCACCAGGAAGAGGAAATAACCAAAGGCTCAGCGTGCCGTGCCGGAACCAGATTAGGGCCTGAAGCCATCCTGCGGTGTTGCGGCCAGGTCACAAGAAAGCGAGTTGAAGAAAGGAGCTCAGGGGCACTGTAATTCACAAACCTGCAGAGTTATAAATGACAGCTATCGTCCAAAAATAGACTGAAGTAAGGCTGCCAAGAGGACTTGAAAGCGGGGCAGAATTGCAGGAAACCGATTTCCGGAGGTAGACTGGAATTGCATTGAAAGCATAGGAAAAGAGGCAGAACGTCCACAATGATGCACTTGGCCATAAAGGGCGTATGCGTTTTTTCCTGAATATATTCAGGAAAAAACGCATACGCCCTTTTTGGCCAACCAAGCAAGCTTGCAAAGGAAATCTGCACTACAATGAAGTCTCACTTCCCCCCGGTCAAAAGGGCCATCTGAAAAAAGTGTAAAATCCAGAAAGGCAGGACAGGCCATGGAGAACTGGGAGCCTTGTTATGCTGATGGGCGGGATGTAAATTGCCAACAGACACTCGGGAGAAGTGTATGGTGTTTCCTGAAACATCTAAAAAACAAAGCAACAGAGCCTAGGGCACTTCCACTTATGGTCCTATAGCTTAGGGAAATTAAAATCAAAAAGACACAGCCACCCCAAAGTTTGGGACGCCTCTGTTTACAAGAACCTCGTTTACCGTACAAGTTCAATATCACAGAAAGTGAAAAATGGATAAAGAACTTGTGGTACTTACGTACAATACAGTATCACTCAGCAATGAAATCTATGTCATCAGGCCCGTAGCAGCATAATGAGTGGATTCAGGTACGATGATTCTAACTGAAATAAGTCACACAGAAAAAGAAACATCATAAGATATCACTAATACACGGAATGTAAACTTGGCTACACAGGAACTGAATTCCAAAACAGAACAGGGTCTCAAATTTAGAAAACCAACTTATGCTTGCTTAAGGGGAAAGGTGAGTTGGGGTGCTGCATAAAACCAGAGATTGAAATGAGCACAGATAAAGTTCCTTAAGCCAAATATGGAATAGACAAGAGCTACTCCTTGCTCAACGAAATGGACTCAACACCCCATATTAAACGCCTAAGAATGTACCTGACTAGTAAGTATCTTAAAACCTATGGATTGCTATGTCTCAAAAAGAGAATCAAGCATGTGTACAGGGGCATAAATGCAGCAGTGATAGGATTGGAGAGGTTCGGTGAGCAAATGAAGACCCTTTGAAGTCATATTGCATGGTACCCATTCCACGGGTCTCAACTCTCCAGGTTTAAGGTATTCTTCCTTCAGCTAAAACATGCATGTGGAACCCAGAGTATGATCAACCATGTGAACGGGAGACGTGTTCAAATATGTCTCAGTTTTCCTCCCCTGGTACTCGGGTGCAACATTCCAGACGCTTTACTAACACTCTCCCCACTTGGAGAGTCAGCGCCTTTAACCTCCTGTTTGGCCCAGTTTGCAATTTCTGCGGAAGATGAACAGGAATAGCGAGAACCAATGAGAGACTAGCTGGAGGTGTCTGGATGGGCAAATTTAACTCTCATTTCCCATCTGGAAGAGGAAATAACCAAAGGCTCAGCGTGCCGTGCCGGAACCAGATTAGGGCCTGAAGCCATCCTGCGGTGTTGCGGCCAGCTCAAAAGAAAGTGAGTTGAAGAAAGGAGCTCAGGGGCACTGTAATTCACAAACCTGCAGAGTTATAAATGACAGCTATCCTCCAAAAATAGACTGAAGTAAGGCTGCCAAGAGGACTTGAAAGCGGGGCAGAATTGCAGGAAACCGATTTCAGGAGGTAGACTGGAATTGCATTGAAAGCATAGGAAAAGAGGCAGAACGTCCACAATGATGCACTTGGCCAAAAAGGGCGTATGCGTTTTTTCCTGAATATATTCAGGAAAAAACGCATACGCCCTTTTTGGCCAACCAAGCAAGCTTGCAAAGGAAATCTGCACTACAATGAAGTCTCACTTCCCCCCGGTCAAAAGGGCCATCTGAAAAAAGTGTAAAATCCAGAAAGGCAGCACAGGCCATGGAGAACTGGGAGCCTTGTTATGCTGATGGGCGGGATGTAAATTGCCAACAGACACTCGGGATAAGTGTATGGTGTTTCCTGAAACATCTAAAAAACAAAGCAACAGCGCCTAGGGCACTTCCACTTATGGTCCTATAGCTTAGGGAAATTAAAATCAAAAAGACACAGCCACCCCAAAGTTTGGGACGCCTCTGTTTACAAGAACCTCGTTTACCGTACAAGTTCAATATCACAGAAAGTGAAAAATGGATAAAGAACTTGTGGTACTTACGTACAATGCAGTATCACTCAGCAATGAAATCTATGTCATCAGGCCCGTAGCAGCATAATGAGTGGATTCAGGTATGATGATTCTAACTGAAATAAGTGACACAGAAAAAGAAACATCATAAGATATCACTAATACACGGAATGTAAACTTGGCTACACAGGAACTGAATTCCAAAACAGAACAGGGTCTCAAATTTAGAAAACCAACTTATGCTTGCTTAAGGGGAAAGGTGAGTTGGGGTGCTGCATAAAACCAGAGATTGAAATGAGCACAGATAAAGTTCCTTAAGCCAAATATGGAATAGACAAGAGCTACTCCTTGTTCAACGAAATGGACTCAACACCCCATATTAAACGCCTAAGAATGTACCTGACTAGTAAGTATCTTAAAACCTATGGATTGCTATGTCTCCAAAAGAGAATCAAGCATGTGTACAGGGGCATAAATGCAGCAGTGATAGGATTGGAGAGGTTCGGTGAGCAAATGAAGACCCTTTGAAGTCATATTGCATGGTACCCATTCCACGGGTCTCAACTCTCCAGGTTTAAGGTATTCTTCCTTCAGCTAAAACATGCATGTGGAACCCAGAGTATGATCAACCATGTGAACGGGAGATGTGTTCAAATATGTCTCAGTTTTCCTCCCCTGGTACTCGGGTGCAACATTCCAGACGCTTTACTAACACTCTCCCCACTTGGAGAGTCAGCGCCTTTAACCTCCTGTTTGGCCCAGTTTGCAATTTCTGCGGAAGATGAACAGGAATAGGGAGAACCAATGAGAGACTAGCTGGAGGTGTCTGGACGGGCAAATTTAACTCTCATTTCCCATCTGGAAGAGGAAATAACCAAAGGCTCAGCGTGCCGTGCCGGAACCAGATTAGGGCCTGAAGCCATCCTGCGGTGTTGCGGCCAGGTCACAAGAAAGCGAGTTGAAGAAAGGAGCTCAGGGGCACTGTAATTCACAAACCTGCAGAGTTATAAATGACAGCTATCGTCCAAAAATATACTGAAGTAAGGCTGCCAAGAGGACTTGAAAGCGGGGCAGAATTGCAGGAAACCGATTTCAGGAGGTAGACTGGAATTGCATTGAAAGCATAGGAAAAGAGGCAGAACGTCCACAATGATGCACTTGGCCAAAAAGGGCGTATGCGTTTTTTCCTGAATATATTCAGGAAAAAACGCATACGCCCTTTTTGGCCAACCAAGCAAGCTTGCAAAGGAAATCTGCACTACAATGAAGTCTCACTTCCCCCCGGTCAAAAGGGCCATCTGAAAAAAGTGTAAAATCCAGAAAGGCAGCACAGGCCATGGAGAACTGGGAGCCTTGTTATGCTGATGGGCGGGATGTAAATTGCCAACAGACAATAGGGAGAAGTGTATGGTGTTTCCTGAAACATCTAAAAAACAAAGCAACAGAGCCTAGGGCACTTCCACTTATGGTCCTATAGCTTAGGGAAATTAAAATAAAAAAGACACAGCCACCCCAAAGTTTGGGACGCCTCTGTTTACAAGAACCTCGTTTACAGTACAAGTTCAACATCGCAGAAAGTGAAAAATGGATAAAGAAGCTGTGGTATTTACTTACAAAGCAATATCACTCAACAATGAAATCTATGTCATCAGGCCCTTAGCAGCACAATGAGTGGATTCAGGTACGATGATTCTAACTGAAATAATTCACACAGAAAAAGAAACATCATAAGATATCAGTAATACACGGAATGTAAACTTGGCTACACAGGAACTGAATTCCAAAACAGAACAGGGTCTCAAATTTAGAAAACCAACTTATGCTTGCTTAAGGGGAAAGGTGAGTTGGGGTGCTGCATAAAACCAGAGATTGAAATGAGCACAGATGAAGTTCCTTAAGACAAATATGGAATAGACAAGAGCTACTCCTTGCTCAACGAAATGGACTCAACACCCCATATTAAACGCCTAAGAATGTACCTGACTAGTAAGTATCTTAAAACCTATGGATTGCTATGTCTCCAAAAGAGAATCAAGCGTGTGTACAGGGGCATAAACGCAGCAGTGATAGGATTGGAGAGGTTCGGTGAGCAAATGAAGACCCTTTGAAGTCATATTGCATGGTACCCATTCCACGGGTCGCAACTCTCCAGGTTTAAGGTATTCTTCCTTCACCTAAAACATGCATGTGGAACCCAGAGTATGATCAACCATGTGATCGGGAGACGTGTTCAAATATGTCTCAGTTTTCCTCCCCTGGTACTCGGGTGCAACATTCCAGACGCTTTACTAACACTCTCCCGACTTGGAGAGTCAGCGCCTTTAACCTCCTGTTTGGCCCAGTTTGCAATTTCTGCGGAAGATGAACAGGAATAGGGAGAACCAATGAGAGACTAGCTGGAGGTGTCTGGACGGGCAAATTTAACTCTCATTTCCCATCTGGAAGAGGAAATAACCAAAGGCTCAGCGTGCCGTGCCGGAACCAGATTAGGGCCTGAAGCCATCCTGCGGTGTTGCGGCCAGGTCACAAGAAAGCGAGTTGAAGAAAGGAGCTCAGGGGCACTGTAATTCACAAACCTGCAGAGTTATAAATGACAGCTATCGTCCAAAAATATACTGAAGTAAGGCTGCCAAGAGGACTTGAAAGCGGGGCAGAATTGCAGGAAACCGATTTCAGGAGGTAGACTGGAATTGCATTGAAAGCATAGGAAAAGAGGCAGAACGTCCACAATGATGCACTTGGCCAAAAAGGGCGTATGCGTTTTTTCCTGAATATATTCAGGAAAAAACGCATACGCCCTTTTTGGCCAACCAAGCAAGCTTGCAAAGGAAATCTGCACTACAATGAAGTCTCACTTCCCCCCGGTCAAAAGGGCCATCTGAAAAAAGTGTAAAATCCAGAAAGGCAGCACAGGCCATGGAGAACTGGGAGCCTTGTTATGCTGCTGGGCGGGATGTAAATTGCCAACAGACACTCGGGAGAAGTGTATGGTGTTTCCTGAAACATCTAAAAAACAAAGCAACAGAGCCTAGGGCACTTCCACTTATGGTCCTATAGCTTAGGGAAATTAAAATCAAAAAGACACAGCCACCCCAAAGTTTGGGACGCCTCTGTTTACAAGAACCTTGTTTACCGTACAAGTTCAACATCGCAGAAAGTGAGAAATAGATAAAGAACTTGTGGTACTTACGTACAATGCAGTATCACTTAGCAATGAAATCTATGTCATCAGGCCCGTAGCAGCATAATGAGTGGATTCAGGTACGATGATTCTAACTGAAATAAGTCACACAGAAAAAGAAACATCATAAGATATCACTAATACACGGAATGTAAACTTGGCTACACAGGAACTGAATTCCAAAACAGAACAGGGTCTCAAATTTAGAAAACCAACTTATTCTTGCTTAAGAGGAAAGGTGAGTTGGGGTGCTGCATAAAACCAGAGATTGAAATGAGCACAGATAAAGTTCCTTAAGCCAAATATGGAATAGACAAGAGCTACTCCTTGCTCAACGAAATGGACTCAACACCCCATATTAAACGCCTAAGAATGTACCTGACTAGTAAGTATCTTAAAACCTATGGATTGCTATGTCTCCGAAAGAGAATCAAGCATGTGTACAGGGACATAAATGCAGCAGTGATAGGATTGGAGAGGTTCGGTGAGCAAATGAAGACCCTTTGAAGTCATATTGCATGGTACCCATTCCACGGGTCTCAACTCTCCAGGTTTAAGGTATTCTTCCTTCAGCTAAAACATGCATGTGGAACCCAGAGTATGATCAACCATGTGATAGGGAGACGTGTTCAAATATGTCTCAGTTTTCCTCCCCTGGTACTCGGGTGCAACATTCCAGACACTTTACTAACACTCTCCCGACTTGGAGAGTCAGCGCCTTTAACCTCCTGTTTGGCCCAGTTTGCAATTTCTGCGGAAGATGAACAGGAATAGGGAGAACCAATGAGAGACTAGCTGGAGGTGTCTGGACGGGCAAATTTAACTCTCATTTCCCACCAGGAAGAGGAAATAACCAAAGGCTCAGCGTGCCGTGCCGGAACCAGATTAGGGCCTGAAGCCATCCTGAGGTTTTGCGGCCAGCTCAAAAGAAAGTGAGTTGAAGAAAGGAGCTCAGGGGCACTGTAATTCACAAACCTGCAGAGTTATAAATGACAGCTATCGTCCAAAAATATACTGAAGTAAGGCTGCCAAGAGGACTTGAAAGCGGGGCAGAATTGCAGGAAACCGATTTCAGGAGGTAGACTGGAATTGCATTGAAAGCATAGGAAAAGAGGCAGAACGTCCACAATGATGCACTTGGCCAAAAAGGGCGTATGCGTTTTTCCCTGAATATATTCAGGAAAAAACGCATACGCCCTTTTTGGCCAAACAAGCAAGCTTGCAAAGGAAATCTGCACTGCAATGAAGTCTCACTTCCCCCCGGTCAAAAGGGCCATCTGAAAAAAGTGTAAAATCCAGAAAGGCAGGACAGGCCATGGAGAACTGGGAGCCTTGTTATGCTGATGGGCGGGATGTAAATTGCAAACAGACACTCGGGAGAAGTGTATGGTGTTTCCTGAAACATCTAAAAAACAAAGCAACAGAGCCTAGGGCACTTCCACTTATGGTCCTATAGCTTAGGGAAATTAAAATCAAAAAGACACAGCCACCCCAAAGTTTGGGACACCTCTGTTTACAAGAACCTCATTTACCGTACAAGTTCAATATCACAGAAAGTGAAAAATCGATAAAGAACTTGTGGTATTTACTTACAAAGCAATATCACTCAGCAATGAAATCTATGTCATCAGGCCCGTAGCAGCACAATGAGTGGTTTCAGGTATGATGATTCTAACTGAAATAAGTCACACAGAAAAAGAAACATCATAAGATATCACTAATACACGGAATGTAAACTTGGCTACACAGGAACTGAATTACAGAAAAGAACAGGGTCTCAAATTTAGAAAACCAACTTATGCTTGCTTAAGGGGAAAGGTGAGTTGGGGTGCTGCATAAAAGCAGAGATTGAAATGAGCACAGATAAAGTTCCTTAAGCCAAATATGGAATAAACAAGAGCTACTCCTTGCTCAACGAAATGGACTCAACACCGCATATTAAACGCCTAAGAATGTACCTGACTAGTAAGTATCTTAAAACCTATGGATTGCTATGTCTCCAAAAGAGAATCAAGCGTGTGTACAGGGGCATAAACGCAGCAGTGATAGGATTGGAGAGGTTCGGTGAGCAAATGAAGACCCTTTGAAGTCAATTTGCATGGTACCCATTACACGGGTCTCAACTCTCCAGGTTTAAAGTATTCTTCCTTCAGCTAAAACATGCATGTGGAACCCAGAGTATGATCAACCGTGTGAACGGGAGACGTGTTCAAATATGTCTCAGTTTTCGTACCCTGGTACTCGGGTGCAACATTCCAGATGCTTTACTAACACTCTCCCGACTTGGAGAGTCAGTCTCTTTAACCTCCTGTTTGGCCCAGTTTGCAATTTCTGCGGAAGATGAACAAGAATAGCGAGAACCAATGAGAGACTAGCTGGAGGTGTCTGGACGGGCAAATTTAACTCTCATTTCCCACCAGGAAGAGTAATTAACCAAAGGCTCAGCATGCCGTGCCGGAACCGGATTAGGGCCTGAAGCCATCCTGCGGTGTTGCGGCCAGCTCACAAGAAAGCGAGTTGAAGAAAGGAGCTCAGGGGCACTGTAATTCACAAACCTTCAGAGTTATAAATGACAGCTATTGTCCAAAAATATATCGAAGTAAGGCTGCCAAGAGGACTTGAAAGCGGGGCAGAATTGCAGGAAACCGATTTCAGGAGGTAGACTGGAATTGCATTGAAAGCATAGGAAAAGAGGCAGAACGTCCACAATGATGGACTTGGCCAAAAAGGGCGTATGCGTTTTTTCCTGAATATATTCAGGAAAAAACGCATACGCCCTTTTTGGCCAACCAAGCAAGCTTGCAAAGGAAATCTGCACTACAATGAAGTCTCACTTCCCCCCGGTCAAAAGGGCCATCTGAAAAAAGTGTAAAATCCAGAAAGGCAGGACAGGCCATGGAGAACTGGGAGCCTTGTTATGGTGATGGGCGGGATGTAAATTGCCAACAGACACTCAGGAGAAGTGTATGGTGTTTCCTGAAACATCTAAGGAACAAAGCAACAGAGCCTAGGTCACTTCCACTTATGGTCCTATAGCTTAGGGAAATTAAAATCAAAAAGACACAGCCACCCCAAAGTTTGGGACGCCTCTGTTTACAAGAACCTCGTTTACCGTACAAGTTCAATATCGCAGAAAGTGGAAAATGGATAAAGAACTTGTGGTACTTACGTACAATGCACTATCACTCAGCAATGAAATCTATGTCATCAGGCCCGTAGCAGCATAATGAGTGGATTCAGGTACGATGATTCTAACTGAAATAAGTCACACAGAAAAAGAAACATCATAAGATATCACTAATACACGGAATGTAAACTTGGCTACACAGGAACTGAATTCCAAAACAGAACAGGGTCTCAAATTTAGAAAACCAACTTATGCTTGCTTAAGGGGAAAGGTGAGTTGGGGTGCTGCATAAAACCAGAGATTGAAATGAGCACAGATAATATTCTATAAGGCAAATATGGAATAGACCAGAGCTACTCCTTGCTCAACGAAATGGACTCAACACCCCATATTCAACGCCTAGGAATATACCTGCCTAGTAAGAATCATAAAAGCAATGGATTTATATATCTCTGTAAGAGAATGAAGAGTGTGTACAGCGGCATTAAAGCAGTGAAAATCAGCTAAATCCCATATTAAAAATAAATTTCTTAAGCAAAACACAATGACCGTGAAATAGAGAGCAATACTTAAGTAATTCATTCAAGTCTTCTGATGCAACCTGCATTTACCATATCTACACCCAGAGCTGGGTGACACATAAGGCTGGACACTTGGGGCTCATAAGATTGGTGAGGTTCGGTGAGCAAATGCAGACCCTTTGAAGTCATATTGCATGGTACCCATTCCATGGATCTCAACTCTCCAGGTTTAAGGGATTCTTCCTTCAGCTAAAACATGCATGTGGAACCCAGAGTATTATCCACCGTGTGATCGAGAAACGTGTTCAAATATGTCTCACTTTTCGTTCCCTGGTACTCGGGTGCAACATTCCAGACGCTTTACTAACACTCTCCCGACTTGGAGAGTCAGTCCCTTTAACCTCCTGTTTGGCCCAGTTTGCAATTTCTGCGGAAGATGAACAGGAATAGCGAGAACCAATGAGAGACTAGCTGGAGGTGTCTGGACGGGCAAATTTAACTCTCATTTCCCACAGGGAAGAGCAATAAACCAAAGGCTCAGCATGCCGTGTCGGAACCAGATTAGGGCCTGAAGCAATCCTGCGGTGTTGTGGCCAGCTCACAAGAAAGCGAGTTGAAGAAAGGAGCTCAGGGGCACTGTAATTCACAAACCTGCAGAGTTATAAATGACAGCTATTGTCCGAAAATATACTGAAGTAGGGCTGCCAAGAGGACTTGAATGCGGGGCAGAATTGCAGGAAACCGATTTCAGGAGGAATCGGAATTGGATTGCATTTAAAACACAGGAAAAGAGGCAGAACGTCGACAATGATGCACTTGGCCAAAAAGGGCGTATGTGTTTTTTCCTGAATATATTCAGGAAAAAACTCATACGCCCTTTTTGGCCAACCAAGCAAGCTTGCAAAGGAAATCTGCACTACAATGAAGTCTCACTTCCCCCCGGTCAAAAGGGCCATCTGAAAAAAGTGTAAAATCCAGAAAGGCAGAACAGGCCATGGAGAACTGGGAGCCTTGTTATGCTGATGGGTGGAATGTAAATTACCAACAGCCGCTCTGTAGAAGTGTATGGTGTTTCCTGAAACATCTAAAAAACAAAGCAACAGAACCTAGGGCACTTCCACTTATGGTCCTATAGCTTAGGGAAATTAAAATCAAAAAGACACAGCCACCCCAAAGTTTGGGACGCCTCTGTTTACAAGAACCTCGTTTACCGTACAAGTTCAACATCGCAGAAAGTGAAAAATGGATAAAGAACTTGTGGTACTTACGTACAATGCAGTATCACTTAGCAATGAAATCTATGTCATCAGGCCCATAGCAGCATAATGAGTGGATTCAGGTACGATGATTCTAACTGAAATAAGTCACACAGAAAAAGAAACATCATAAGATATCACTAATACACGGAATGTAAACTTGGCTACACAGGAACTGAATTACAGAACAGAACAGGGTCTCAAATTTAGAAAACCAACTTATGCTTGCTTAAGAGGAAAGGTGAGTTGGGGTGCTGCATAAAACCAGAGATTGAAATGAGCACAGATAAAGTTCCTTAAGCCAAATATGGAATAGACAAGAGCTACTCCTTGCTCAACGAAATGGACTCAACACCGCATATTAAACGCCTAAGAATGTACCTGACTAGTAAGTATCTTAAAACCTATGGATTGCTATGTCTCCAAAAGAGAATCAAGCGTGTGTACAGGGGCATAAACGCAGCAGTGATAGGATTGGAGAGGTTCGGTGAGCAAATGAAGACCCTTTGAAGTCATATTGCATGGTACCCATTCCACGGGTCGCAACTCTCCAGGTTTAAGGTATTCTTCCTTCACCTAAAACATGCATGTGGAACCCAGAGTATGATCAACCATGTGATCGGGAGACGTGTTCAAATATGTCTCAGTTTTCCTCCCCTGGTACTCGGGTGCAACATTCCAGACGCTTTACTAACACTCTCCCGACTTGGAGAGTCAGCGCCTTTAACCTCCTGTTTGGCCCAGTTTGCAATTTCTGCGGAAGATGAACAGGAATAGGGAGAACCAATGAGAGACTAGCTGGAGGTGTCTGGACGGGCAAATTTAACTCTCATTTCCCACCAGGAAGAGGAAATAACTAAAGGCTCAGCGTGCCGTGCCGGAACCAGATTAGGGCCTGAAGCCATCCTGCGGTGTTGCGGCCAGCTCAAAAGAAAGCGAGTTGAAGAAAGGAGCTTAGGGGCACTGTAATTCACAAACCTGCAGAGTTATAAATGACAGCTATTGTCCAAAAATATACTGAAGTAAGGCTGCCAAGAGGACTTGAAACCGGGGCAGAATTGCAGGAAACCGATTTCAGGAGGTAGACTGGAATTGCATTGAAAGCATAGGAAAAGAGGCAGAACGTCCACAATGATGCACTTGGCCAAAAAGGGCGTTTGCGTTTTTTCCTGAATACATTCAGGAAAAAATGCATACACCCTTTTTGGCCAACCAAGCAAGCTTGCAAAGGAAATCTGCACTACAATGAAGTCTCACTTCCCCCCGGTCAAAAGGGCCATCTGAAAAAAGTGTAAAATCCAGAAAGGCAGGACAGGCCATGGAGAACTGGGAGCCTTGTTATGCTGATGGGCGGGATGTAAATTGCCAACAGACACTCGGGAGAAGTGTATGGAGTTTCCTGAAACATCTAAAAAACAAAGCAACAGAGCCTAGGGCACTTCCACTTATGGTCCTATAGCTTAGGGAAATTAAAATCAAAAAGATACATCCACCCCAAAGTTTGGGACGCCTCTGTTTACAAGAACCTCGTTTACCGTACAAGTTCAATATCGCAGAAAGTGGAAAATGGATAAAGAACTTGTGGTACTTACGTACAATGCACTATCACTCAGCAATGAAATCTATGTCATCAGGCCCGTAGCAGCATAATGAGTGGATTCAGGTACGATGATTCTAACTGAAATAAGTCACACAGAAAAAGAAACATCATAAGGTATCACTAATACACGGAATGTAAACTTGGCTACACAGGAACTGAATTCCAAAACAGAACAGGGTCTCAAATTTAGAAAACCAACTTATGCTTGCTTAAGGGGAAAGGTCAGTTGGGGTGCTGCATAAAACCAGAGATTGAAATGAGCACAGATAAAGTTCCTTAAGCCAAATATGGAATAGACAAGAGCTACTCCTTGCTCAACGAAATGGACTCAACACCCCATATTAAACGCCTAAGAATGTACCTGACTAGTAAGTATCTTAAAACCTATGGATTGCTATGTCTCCAAAAGAGAATCAAGCGTGTGTACAGGGGCATAAACACAGCAGTGATATGATTGGAGAGGTTCGGTGAGCAAATGAAGACCCTTTGAAGTCATATTGCATGGTACCCATTCCACGGGTCTCAACTCTCCAGGTTTAAGGTATTCTTCCTTCAGCTAAAACATGCATGTGGAACCCAGAGTATGATCAACCGTGTGAACGGCAGACGTGTTCAAATATGTCTCAGTTTTCCTCCCCTGGTACTCGGGTGCAACATTCCAGACGCTTTACTAACACTCTCCCCACTTGGAGAGTCAGCGCCTTTAACCTCCTGTTTGGCCCAGTTTGCAATTTCTGTGGAAGATGAACAGGAATAGGGAGAACCAATGAGAGACTAGCTGGAGGTGTCTGGACGGGCAAATTTAACTCTCATTTCCCACCAGGAAGAGGAAATAACCAAAGGCTCAGCGTGCCGTGCCGGAACCAAATTAGGGCCTGAAGCCATCCAGCGGTGTTGCGGCCAGCTCAAAAGAAAGCGAGTTGAAGAAAGGAGCTCAGGGACACTGTAATTCACAAACCTGCAGAGTTATAAATGACAGCTATCGTTCAAAAATATACTGAAGTAAGGCTGCCAAGAGGACTTGAAATCGGGGCAGAATTGTAGGAAACCGATTTCAGGAGGTAGACTGGAATTGCATTGAAAGCATAGGAAAAGAGGCAGAACGTCCACAATGATGCACTTGGCCAAAAAGGGCGTATGCGTTTTTTCCTGAATATATTCAGGAAAAAACGCATACGCCCTTTTTGGCCAACCAAGCAAACTTGCAAAGGAAATCTGCACTACAATGAAGTCTCACTTCCCCCCGGTCAAAAGGGCCAACTGAAAAAAGTGTAAAATCCAGAAAGGCAGGACAGGCCATGGAGAACTGGGAGCCTTGTTATGCTGATGGGCGGGATGTAAATTGCCAACAGACATTCGGGAGAAGTGTATGGTGTTTCCTGAAACATCTAAAAAACAAAGCAACAGAGCCTAGGGCACTTCCACTTATGGTCCTATAGCTTAGGGAAATTAAAATCAAAAAGACACAGCCACCCCAAAGTTTGGGACGCCTCTGTTTGCAAGAACCTCATTTACAGTACAAGTTCAACATCGCAGAAAGTGAAAAATGGATAAAGAAGCTGTGGTATTTACTTACAAAGCAATATCACTCAGCAATGAAATCTATGTCATCAGGCCCTTAGCAGCACAATGAGTGGATTCAGGTACGATGATTCTAACTGAAATAAGTCACACAGAAAAAGAAACATCATAAGATATCAGTAATACACGGAATGTAAACTTGGCTACACAGGAACTGAATTACAGAACAGAACAGGGTCTCAAATTTAGAAAACCAACTTATGCTTGCTTAAGGGGAAAGGTGAGTTGGGGTGCTGCATAAAACCAGAGATTGAAATGAGCACAGATAAAGTTCCTTAAGCCAAATATGGAATAGACAAGAGCTACTCCTTGCTCAACAAAATGGACTCAACACCCCATATTAAATGACTAAGTATGTAGCTGACTAGTAAGTATCTTAAAACCTATGGATTGCTATGTCTCCAAAAGAGAATCAAGCGTGTGTACAGGGGCATAAACGCAGCAGTGATAGGATTGGAGAGTTTCGGTGAGCAAATGAAGACCCTTTGAAGTCATATTGCATGGTACCCATTCCACAGGTTTCAACTACCTACGTTTAAGGTATTCTTCCTTCAGCTAAAACATGCATGTGGAACCCAGAGTATGATCAACCGTGTGAACGGGAGACGTGTTCAAATATGTCTCAGTTTTCCTCCCCTGGTACTCGGATGCAACATTCCAGATGCTTTACTAACACTCTCCCCACTTGGAGAGTCAGCGCCTTTAACCTCCTGTTTGGCCCAGTTTGCAATTTCTGCGGAAGATGAACAGGAATAGGGAGAACCAATGAGAGACTAGCTGGAGGTGTCTGGACGGGCAAATTTAACTCTCATTTCCCACCAGGAAGAGGAAATAACCAAAGGCTCAGCGTGCCGTGCCGGAACCAGATTAGGGCCTGAAGCCATCCTGCGGTTTTGCGGCCAGGTCACAAGAAAGCGAGTTGAAGAAAGGAGCTCAGGGGCACTGTAATTCACAAACCTGCAGAGTTATAAATGACAGCTATCATCCAAAAATATACTGAAGTAAGGCTGCCAAGAGGACTTGAAAGCGGGGCAGAATTGCAGGAAACCGATTTCAGGAGGTTGACTGGAATTGCATTGAAAGCATAGGAAAAGAGGCAGAACGTCCACAATGATGCACTTGGTCAAAAAGGGCGTATGCGTTTTTTCCTGAATATATTCAGGAAAAAACGCATACGCCCTTTATGGCCAACCAAGCAAGCTTGCAAAGGAAATCTGCACTACAATGAAGTCTCACTTCCCCCCGGTCAAAAGGGCCATCTGAAAAAAGTGTAAAATCCAGCAAGGCAGGACAGGCCATGGAGAACTGGGAGCCTTGTTATGCTGCTTGGCGGGATGTAAATTGCCAACAGACACTCGGGAGAAGTGTATGGTGTTTCCTGAAACATCTAAAAAACAAAGCAACAGAGCCTAGGGCACTTCCACTTATGGTCCTATAGCTTAGGGAAATTAAAATCAAAAAGACACAGCCACCCCAAAGTTTGGGACGCCTCTGTTTACAAGAACCTCGTTTACCGTACAAGTTCAATATCACAGAAAGTGAAAAATGGATAAAGAACTTGTGGTACTTACGTACAATGCAGTATCACTCAGCAATGAAATCTATGTCATCAGGCACGTAGCAGCATAAAGAGTGGATTCAGGTACGATGATTCTAACTGAAATAAGTCACACAGAAAAAGAAACATCATAAGATGTCACTAATACATGGAATGTAAACTTGGCTACACAGGAACTGAATTCCAAAACAGAACGGGGTCTCAAATTTAGAAAACCAACTTATGCTTGCTTAAGGGGAAAGGTGAGTTGGGGTGCTGCAAAAAACCAGAGATTGAAATGAGCATAGATAAAGTTCCTTAAGCCAAATATGGAATAGACAAGAGCTACTCCTTGCTCAACGAAATGGACTCAACACCCCATATTAAACGCCTAAGAATGTACCTGACTAGTAAGTATCTTAAAACCTATGGATTGCTATGTCTCCAAAAGAGAATCAAGCGTGTGTACAGGGGCATAAACGCAGCAGTGATAGGATTGGAGAGGTTCGGTGAGCAAATGAAGACCCTTTGAAGTCATATTGCATGGTACCCATTCCACAGGTTTCAACTACCCACGTTTAAGGTATTCTTGCTTCAGCTAAAACATGCATGTGGAACCCAGAGTATGATCAACCGTGTGAACGGGAGACGTGTTCAAATATGTGTCAGTTTTCCTCCCCTGGTACTCGGGTGCAACATTCCAGATGCTTTACTAACACTCTCCCCACTTGGAGAGTCAGCGCCTTTAACCTCCTGTTTGGCCCAGTTTGCAATTTCTGCGGAAGATGAACAGGAATAGGGAGAACCAATGAGAGACTAGCTGGAGGTGTCTGGACGGGCAAATTTAACTCTCATTTCCCACCAGGAAGAGGAAATAACCAAAGGCTCAGCGTGCCGTGCCGGAACCAGATTAGGGCCTGAAGCCATCCTGCGGTGTTGCGGCCAGGTCACAAGAAAGCGAGTTGAAGAAAGGAGCTCAGGGGCACTATAATTCACAAACCTGCAGAGTTATAAATGACAGCTATCGTCCAAAAATATACTGAAGTAAGGCTGCCAAGAGGACTTGAAAGCGGGGCAGAATTGCAGGAAACCGATTTCAGGAGGTAGACTGGAATTGCATTGAAAGCATAGGAAAAGAGGCAGAACGTCCACAATGATGCACTTGGTCAAAAAGGGCGTATGCATTTTTTCCTGAATATATTCAGGAAAAAACGCATACGCCCTTTTTGGCCAACCAAGCAAGCTTGCAAAGGAAATCTGCACTACAATGAAGTCTCACTTCCCCCCGGTCAAAAGGGCCATCTGAAAAAAGTGTAAAATCCAGCAAGGCAGGACAGGCCATGGAGAACTGGGAGCCTTGTTATGCTGCTGGGCGGGATGTAAATTGCCAACAGACACTCGGGAGAAGTGTATGGTGTTTCCTGAAACATCTAAAAAACAAAGCAACAGAGCCTAGGGCACTTCCACTTATGGTCCTATAGCTTAGGGAAATTAAAATCAAAAAGACACAGCCACCCCAAAGTTTGGGACGCCTCTGTTTACAAGAACCTCGTTTACCGTACAAGTTCAATATCACAGAAAGTGAAAAATGGATAAAGAACTTGTGGTACTTACGTACAATGCAGTATCACTCAGCAATGAAATCTATGTCATCAGGCCCGTAGCAGCATAAAGGGTGGATTCAGGTACGATGATTCTAACTGAAATAAGTCACACAGAAAAAGAAACATCATAAGATATCAGTAATACACGGAATGTAAACTTGGCTACACAGGAACTGAATTACAGAACAGAACAGGGTCTCAAATTTAGAAAACCAACTTATGCTTGCTTAAGGGGAAAGGTGAGTTGGGGTGCTGCATAAAACCAGAGATTGAAATGAGCACAGATAAAGTTCCTTAAGCCAAATATGGAATAGACAAGATCTACTCCTTGTTCAACGAAATGGACTCAAAACCGCATATTAAACGCCTAAGTATGTAGCTGACTAGTAAGTATCTTAAAACCTATGGATTGCTATGTCTCCAAAAGAGAATCAAGCGTGTGTACAGGGGCATAAACGCAGCAGTGATAGGATTGGAGAGTTTCGGTGAGCAAATGAAGACCCCTTGAAGTCATATTCCATGGTACCCATTCCACAGGTTTCAACTACCCACGTTTAAGGTATTCTTGCTTCAGCTAAAACATGCATGTGGAACCCAGAGTATGATTAACCGTGTGAACGGGAGACGTGTTCAAATATGTCTCAGTTTTCCTCCCCTGGTACTCGGGTGCAACATTCCAGATGCTTTACTAACACTCTCCCGACTTGGAGAGTCAGCGCCTTTAACCTCCTGTTTGGCCCAGTTTGCAATTTCTGCGGAAGATGAACAGGAATAGGGAGAACCAATGAGAGACTAGCTGAGGTGTCTGGACGGGCAAATTTAACTCTCATTTCCCACCAGGAAGAGGAAATAACCAAAGGCTCAGCGTGCCGTGCCGGAACCAGATTAGGGCCTGAAGCCATCCTGCGGTTTTGCGGCCAGGTCACAAGAAAGCGAGTTGAAGAAAGGAGCTCAGGGGCACTGTAATTCACAAACCTGCAGAGTTATAAATGACAGCTATCGTCCAAAAATATACTGAAGTAAGGCTGCCAAGAGGACTTGAAAGCGGGGCAGAATTGCAGGAAACCGATTTCAGGAGGTAGACTGGAATTGCATTGAAAGCATAGGAAAAGAGGCAGAATGTCCACAATGATGCACTTGGTCAAAAAGGGCGTATGCGTTTTTTCCTGAATATATTCAGGAAAAAACGCATACGCCCTTTTTGGCCAACCAAGCAAGCTTGCAAAGGAAATCTGCACTACAATGAAGTCTCACTTCCCCCCGGTCAAAAGGGCCATCTGAAAAAAGTGTAAAATCCAGCAAGGCAGGACAGGCCATGGAGAACTGGGAGCCTTGTTATGCTGCTGGGCGGGATGTAAATTGCCAACAGACACTCGGGAGAAGTGTATGGTGTTTCCTGAAACATCTAAAAAACAAAGCAACAGAGCCTAGGGCACTTCCACTTATGGTCCTATAGCTTAGGGAAATTAAAATCAAAAAGACACAGCCACCCCAAAGTTTGGGACGCCTCTGTTTACAAGAACCTCGTTTACCGTACAAGTTCAATATCACAGAAAGTGAAAAATGGATAAAGAACTTGTGGTACTTACGTACAATGCAGTATCACTCAGCAATGAAATCTATGTCATCAGGCCCGTAGCAGCATAAAGGGTGGATTCAGGTACGATGATTCTAACTGAAATAAGTCACACAGAAAAAGAAACATCATAAGATATCACTAATACATGGAATGTAAACTTGGCTACACAGGAACTGAATTCCAAAACAGAACGGGGTCTCAAATTTAGAAAACCAACTTATGCTTGCTTAAGGGGAAAGGTGAGTTGGGGTGCTGCATAAAACCAGAGATTGAAATGAGCATAGATAAAGTTCCTTAAGCCAAATATGGAATAGACAAGAGCTACTCCTTGCTCAACGAAATGGACTCAACACCGCATATTAAACGCCTAAGAATGTACCTGACTAGTAAGTATCTTAAAACCTATGGATTGCTATGTCTCCAAAAGAGAATCATGCGTGTGTACAGGGGCATAAACGCAGCAGTGATAGGATTGGAGAGGTTCGGTGAGCAAATGAAGACCCTTTGAAGTCATATTGCATGGTACCCATTCCACAGGTTTCAACTACCCACGTTTAAGGTATTCTTGCTTCAGCTAAAACATGCATATGGAACCCAGAGTATGATCAACCGTGTGAACGGGAGACGTGTTCAAATATGTGTCAGTTTTCCTCCCCTGGTACTCGGGTGCAACATTCCAGATGCTTTACTAACACTCTCCCCACTTGGAGAGTCAGCGCCTTTAACCTCCTGTTTGGCCCAGTTTGCAATTTCTGCGGAAGATGAACAGGAATAGGGAGAACCAATGAGAGACTAGCTGGAGGTGTCTGGACGGGCAAATTTAACTCTCATTTCCCACCAGGAAGAGGAAATAACCAAAGGCTCAGCGTGCCGTGCCGGAACCAGTTTAGGGCCTGAAGCCATCCTGCGGTTTTGCGGCCAGGTCACAAGAAAGCGAGTTGAAGAAAGGAGCTCAGGGGCACTGTAATTCACAAACCTGCAGAGTTATAAATGACAGCTATCGTCCAAAAATATACTGAAGTAAGGCTGCCAAGAGGACTTGAAAGCGGGGCAGAATTGCAGGAAACCGATTTCAGGAGGTAGACTGGAATTGCATTGAAAGCATAGGAAAAGAGGCAGAACGTCCACAATGATGCACTTGGCCAAAAAGGGCGTATGTGTTTTTTCCTGAATATATTCAGGAAAAAACGCATACGCCCTTTTTGGCCAACCAAGCAAGCTTGCAAAGGAAATCTGCACTACAATGAAGTCTCACTTCCCCCCGGTCAAAAGGGCCATCTGAAATAAGTGTAAAATCCAGAAAGGCAGGACAGGCCATGGAGAACTGGGAGCCTTGTTATGCTGATGGGCGGGATGTAAATTGCCAACAGACACTCGGGAGAAGTGTATGGTGTTTCCTGAAACATCTAAAAAACAAAGCAACAGAGCCTAGGGCACTTCCACTTATGGTCCTATAGCTTAGGGAAATTAAAATCAAAAAGACACAGCCACCCCAAAGTTTGGGACGCCTCTGCTTACAAGAACCTCGTTTACCGTACAAGTTCAATATCACAGAAAGTGAAAAATGGATAAAGAACTTGTGGTACTTATGTACAAAGCAGTATCACTCAGCAATGAAATCTATGACATCAGGCCCGTATCAGCATAATGAGTGGATTCAGGTACGATGATTCTAACTGAAATAAGTCACACAGAAAAATAAACATCATAAGATATCAGTAATACACGGAATGTAAACTTGGCTACACAGGAACTGAATTCCAGAACAGAACAGGGTCTCAAATTTAGAAAACCAACTTATGCTTCCTTAAGGGGAAAGGTGAGTTGGGGTGCTGCATAAAACCAGAGATTGAAATGAGCACAGATAAAGTTCCTTAAGCCAAATATGGAATAGACAAGAGCTACTCCTTGCTCAACGAAATGGACTCAACACCCCATATTAAACGCCTAAGAATGTACCTGACTAGTAAGTATCTTAAAACCTATGGATTGCTATGTCTCCAAAAGAGAATCAAGCGTGTGTACAGGGGCATAAACGCAGCAGTGATAGGATTGGAGAGCTTCGGTGAGCAAATGAAGACCCTTTGAAGTCATATTGCATGGTACCCATTACACGGGTCTCAACTCTCCAGGTTTAAGGTATTCTTCCTTCAGCTAAAACATGCATGTGGAACCCAGAGTATGATCAACCGTGTGAACGGGAGACGTGTTCAAATATGTCTCAGTTTTCCTCCCCTGGTACTCGGGTTCAACATTCCAGATGCTTTACTAACACTCTCCCCACTTGGAGAGTCAGCGCCTTTAACCTCCTGTTTGGCCCAGTTTGCAATTTCTGCGGAAGATGAACAGGAATAGGGAGAACCAATGAGAGACTAGCTGGAGGTGTCTGGACGGGCAAATTTAACTCTCATTTCCCACCAGGAAGAGGAAATAACCAAAGGCTCAGCGTGCCGTGCCGGAACCAGATTAGGGCCTGAAGCCATCCTGCGGTTTTGCGGCCAGGTCACAAGAAAGCGAGTTGAAGAAAGGAGCTCAGGGGCACTGTAATTCACAAACCTGCAGAGTTATAAATGACAGCTATCGTCCAAAAATATACTGAAGTAAGGCTGCCAAGAGGACTTGAAAGCGGGGCAGAATTGCAGGAAACCGATTTCAGGAGGTAGACTGGAATTGCATTGAAAGCATAGGAAAAGAGGCAGAACGTCCACAATGAATATATTCAGGAAAAAACGCATACGCCCTTTTTGGCCAACCAAGCAAGCTTGCAAAGGAAATCTGCACTACAATGAAGTCTCACTTCCCCCCGGTCAAAAGGGCCATCTGAAAAAAGTGTAAAATCCAGAAAGGCAGGACAGGCCATGCAGAACTGGGAGCCTTGTTATGCTGATGGGCGGGATGTAAATTGCCAACAGACACTCGGGAGAAGTGTATGGTGTTTCCTGAAACATCTAAAAAACAAAGCAACAGAGCCTAGGGCACTTCCACTTATGGTCCTATAGCTTAGGGAAATTAAAATCAAAAAGACACAGCCACCCCATAATTTGGGACGGCTCTTTTTACAGGAATCTGTTCTGCGGCACAAGTTAAATATCTCAGAGAGCAAATAATGGATAAAGAAGTTGCGGTACTTATGTACAACAGAATACCACTCAGCAATGAAATCTATGTCACCAGGCCCGTACCAGCATAATGAGTGGATTGAGGCACGATGATTCTAAGTGAAATAAGTCACACAGAAAAAGAAACATCATAAGGTATCACTAATACACGGAATGTGAACTTGGCTACACATGAACTGAATTACAAAACAGAACAGGGTCTCAAATTTAGAAAACCAACTTATGCTTGCTTAAGGGGAAGGTGAGTTGGGGTGCTGCATAAAAGCAGAGTTTGAAATTAGCACAGATACCGTTCCATAAGCCAAATATTTAATAGACAAGACCTACCCCTTGCTCAACGAAATGGATTCAACAATGAGGTATCACCTCACACCTTGTAGAATAGGCATCATTGAAAATCTACAAACAAAAAATGCTGGAAAGGGTGTGGAGAAAAGGAACCCTCTTCCACTATTGTTGGGAATATAAATTGATACAGTCATTATGGAGAACAATATGGAATTTCTTAAGAAACTAACAATAGAATTACCATATGATACAGCAATCCCAGTACTGGACATATACCCAGACAAAACCATAAATCAAAAAGAGTCATTCACCGCAATGTTTATTGCATCACTATTTACAATATCGAGGTAATGGAAGCAACCTAAATGCCCACAGACAGACGAATGCATAAAGCTGTGGTACATATATAAAATGGAATATTACTAAGCCATGAAAAGGAATGAAATTGGGTCATTTGTAGAGACGTCGATGGATCTAGAGACTGTCATACAGAGTGAAGTAAGTCAGAAAGAGAAAAACAAATCTTGTATATTCATGCATATATGTGGAACCTAGAAAAACTGTACAGATTAACCATTTTGCAAGGCATAAATAGAGCAACAGATGTAGACAACAAACGTATGGACAACAAGGGGGGAAAGCTGTTGGGGGGGTGGTGGTGGGAGGAGTTGAGAGACTGGGATTGACATGTATACATTTATATGTATAAAATAGATAACCAATAAGAACCTGCTGTATAAAAATATAAAATAAAATTCAAAATTAAAAAGAAATAAAATTTAAAAAATAAAACAGAAAAAACAATTATTCCCTGCACATACATGTATTTATATGAATAAATTATTTCCATGCTTATATCTGTAAATACAAAAAAGAGGAATAAAATCTACCTTGAACCAAAAACGAAAAAGAGAAAAAAACACAGAACCCACCAGTTACACAGAGGAAAACCGTATCAGGGCACTTGCTCCAGTTGTAAACAATTCTGAAGTTGGTCAGTGGTGGGGAATCGTCTCCCATTCAGCCAGCAGCCCCCACGCAACAAGCGTCCTCATTGCAAAGCTGGGGCACCGTGCCGAGGCATCTGTGAGTAAACGTGATCTGAGCCCCAGGCCAGTTGTTGCTGAACTATTCCCACCCGTCCCAGGTAAAACACCTGAATATATACAAGGACTTGAAAGCCTAGAGGAAGGGCCATAGAGCCACACGAGTGACAGCATGCCAGCCGACTTGGTGCCTGCAGGCCAGCCAGGATGGTCCTGGCCCTGGGTGCTCTTCTGGAAGATTTCCATTTCCCTGCCTGAGATACCCGTCCTGTCCCTGCCCCCACTGCTTTTTTCCTTCCTCACCTCTGCCCAGGGAGAAATTCCAGCAGCAGGTATGGGTGACACATCCTCTTCTTTAGCAGGTGGCAGCCTGGCAACTGCTGCAGAAAGTCCAGCAGAGCCCCACTCACACTGGGCCACCCACAAAGCCGTGGCCTCTCACTCCCTCCCACCAGCCCAGCCCCGAGACTGCTGACAGGGCAAAGAAAATGGTGTCAGGCACGGCTGCAGGGGCTCTTGCTGCCTGGAGTGGTATTTATATTGATCTCAACCCAGGCACACCTGGGGAGGGCTGGCCGGCACGGTAAGGCTGCCCAGGTCAGCCAATCATCACCCCTCAGGGACTCACAGTTGCAGAAAATGGAACTTGCTGAACCGGCCAGGTCCAAGGAACAGGTGTGGGCTCCTGAGAGTCAGGATAGACAAGGGGCTGCAGCTTTGGCTTGTTTTCTAATCATTTTATCTGGCCCATGAGTGGGAGACAACTTCAAGAAAACCCTCTCCTAATGAGAGGAACCCAGGAGTCAGGGAGAGGAGGGGTGGATGGTGGTTGGAGACAGAGGCCTGGTGCCCCGGGTGCAGTGGAAGTCTCTGGAAGACCAGGTGGAGGGAGGCCTCACGGAGTGATGCCCAGGGTCACAGACCTGTCGCAGCTGCTGTTTGTTAGTTCAAGTCCTGCTCTGAAGTGCTCTGTGTCAGCTCTGAGTGACAGGTGAGCTGGGGGTGCTCTGCAATGAGAGCTATGTGCACGGTTCCTGTGTGCCCAGCCCTGCCACAGTACCTGCAAGGGTAGATCTGTATCCTGGGAGGGGCCTGATCACAAGAGCCCCGTGGGCTGGGGTGGGGGTGGGGTACCTGCCCAGGTGAGCTCCATATTCTGGGATTGGTCTGACCACGAGAGCCCCATGGGCTGCTGGGGACCTGGTAAAGGATGTCAGGACAGTCAGTGAAGCCACTGAGGATATACCTCCAGTTGCTCCTAATTCCTACACCCTGCTGGTCATTCTACCAACCACCAGGACATGGTATTCTGTATTAGTCTTCAATGATGCCTTCTTTTGTATTCCATTAGTCCCAGAGTCACAAGAAATTTTGGCTTGTGAGTGGCAGGACTCAACATACAACTAAAACAATACTTCCGGGCCGTCTGGCCCCAAGGGTGCAAAAATTCCCACACCGTCTTTGGGGAAAGCTTAGCTAAAGACCTAAAAGTTCTACCTCTGGAAAAGGAAACCCTCCTTCAATATGCAGACGACATTCTGATCGCCAGCCCTACTAAGGAGGCCTCTGAACTACCAAGCCAATAAAGGATAGAAGTTGTCCAAGAAAAAGCTCAAATATCACAGACTGCGGTGACCTGCCTGGGCTTCATTCTCACACAAGGTCAGAGAAGCCCATCCCAGGAAAGGGAAGAAACCATTTTCAGCCTTACCCCTTTCTAAAACTAGAAGACAGCTTAGGGGTTCCTGGGGAGGCCAGGGTTTGCTGCTTCTGGATCCCTAACTACAGTCTACTAGCTGGGCCTCTATATGAAACACTGAAAGGAAAAGATGATGATCCTTTTGAATAGAATCCAGAAGTGGCCTTTCAAGAATGGAAAGAGCAGTCAATTCAGACCCTTGCCCTGGAACTCCCTAATTTAGCTAAACCCTTTGACCTTTACATTCCTGGTGAAAGGTGAATCGCCATTGGAGAATTAGTGCAAAAACTGGGACCACTTGAAATGGAACAATGCAAGAATGCCATCCAGGTAGGATAAACTACGGTCACTAAGGAGCTTGGCCCACTGCCACATCTGGCCAAGATACTGGCGGTATCTAAAAACCTGGAAATCAGCAGCCCGAAAGGCCACCTCCCTCCTAAGGGAAAAGGACCCCACGTGGTGATCCTAACCACCAACCATGCCCTGAAGTTGCAGGTTTCGCTCCGTGGGCACACCGACCTCGAGTGAGGAGGCCCTCCAACTCCAACATCCAGAGAGATAACCGGGGGCAACAGGGCACCATGACGACTCGTGTGAACATCACTTGACCTGGAGTTTCTCTCATAAAACAACAAGAGTGTGTCCCAAAAGAGTAGACTACTGCTTGCAGGACTTACTGCACCCAGAGGGGAGCTAATAATCTTGGTGGGGGAACAGTATACCACACTGTCACCATAGAAAAGCCTACAGACACCGTGATGATGGTGGCCAATAAGACCGGCTGGACTCCTGTTTACTTCAAAAGGCTGTTGACTCAGTAGCCATCATGGTCCTTATCACCACTGACCCTGGACTGTCTGGGAGTTGAGCGGGCAGGGCTCTGACACCTGGTGCTGTTTGTACGTTAATTCAGGGGCCTAATTGAAGAAAGCGCAGACTACTGGTCAGAGCATCTAGGCTGGCAGAAACGGTCAGCCTAAGGTGGCCGAACAAATGTGGGGCGGGGTGAAACCGGCCCCCACAGCGTCTCTGCACATCTCTTTCCTGGACCCTTAAAGGTCATTAGAATCTATAACACTTCCAATGCTGGTGCTCAGGTGGACGAGCAGGGAGGCAGGGGGCCTGGGGACAATCAACGTCACCGGGAGGCTGCTGGGGAGAAGCTCTGACCCTCGCCCCAGGGTATGAGGGCTCCCAACTCAGCACTCAGCAGTTACAGAAGAAGGGTCTGCACCCTCAGCACTCCAAGAATGAGGAACGGGACAAAAGGCAGAGGAGGGGTTTGTCCCCAGCAAAGCCCATTAAAAATCCCTGGGAGATAAAAATAGAATCTGGGCAATAAAGTCAAGTCTAACCTTTTTTATCCTTTGTGCTTTGTCTAATTTCACGTGCTCCTAGGGTCCCGCATGCAGAGGTTCCACACCCGGCACTTCAGACCAGATTTCCTAGTGCAGAATGGCTGGGTCGACACCTCAGCTCCTGGGGCCCAGTGCAGACTCCACGATATAGAGCCTGAGCTACAGCCAACCCGGCCCTCGAGAGCTCCGCCGCCTCCCTCCCTCCCACTGACTCTGACAGGATCTCTACACAGCAGCCCAGCCCAGCCCACAGCCCACGGGGTAGTGCATGCTCTCACCTCTCCATTCTCTGATCAAAATATAAAGTTTCCTTTGCTTGTGAACCAAACTCAGTCTCGATCTGTTGGCCCCAATGACACTGGGCAGGGGGACACTTGTTGGGGTCCACTCTGGAGGATCAGTAACAGAAATTGAGACTATTGTAACCTCAATGAACAGATGTGTGAGCCAAACTGTAGTTAACATAGAACAGTGTATAAGGCTCGGGTAAAATAAGATGTTTCTAACACTTCCATTTGATATTTCCATCACTTTTTATAAGCAAGTTCAGTGAAAAGGTTTGTCTTATTTGTCAGGTCAATATTAGAGAAACGAAGTGATTTCTTTCCAAGGATGTACATCTAATAATCTTGGTTAAACCTTCAATCTTGTTTTAAATGCTTTTCCATTGAAAATGATACCTCTCTTTCAGCTCCCCCATTTCTGAGAAGTATAAAATCTTATAATTTATTATTACCAAAGGGGAAAGGTGGGAGGAGGGATAAATTAACACTTTGGAATTAACACATACACACTGCTATGTATAAAATAGATCATCAACAAGGAACTACTGTATAGCACAGGGAACTACACTCAACATTTTGCAATAACCTATAAGGGGAAATAATCTGAAAAAGAATAGATATTTTTATTGACATCATCTATCAATGATAGTTAAAGTGTAGCCTAAGGGAAGCTGGTGGTGAGTGCTTCTGACCCTGAAGACTTCAATCATCTAAAGTTTGGACTCTGCCTACTTCCCAAGGCCCTTAATGAACATATGTGTAGCCGTAGCTTAAAAACTTCCCCAGTTTGGGTTTCGGGGAGACACTGATTTTGAAAAAGCCCTGGTGTTCTCCTTACATGAATGGGACTCTTCCTACTGCTAAAACATGTCTGTCACACCCAGAGGATGGTATACCGTCTGATCGGGAAGAGTTTGGAAAAGGCATCTCATCTCCTCATCTCCTGGTGCTCGGGTTCACCCCTCCAGCGTCTTTACTAACAGTCTCCTCACTTGGAGATGTCAGCACTGTCAACATCCTGTTGCGTACAGTTTGGAATTTGTCCAGAGGATGAAGCGGAAGGATGAGGAACAATGAGAGACAAGTCCTAGGTGTTCAGACAGGCACATGTCACTCTAATTTCCAATCAGGAAGACGAATTGACCAAAGGCTAGGGTTGCCCATGGAAACAGTATAGGGCTTGAGGAAATCCCGCTGCTTTGTGGCCAGTTCCCATAAACACAAGTTGAACAATGGAACTCAGGGGCAGTAAAATTCACAAAACTGCAGAGCTGAAAATATCCATCACTGAAAAATGTCTTGAGGAAAGTCAGAGAAAAGGACTTGTAAGCAAGGGAGAATGGCAGGAAAGGGATTTGAGGAGGTAGAAAGGACTCGCCATTAAGCACAAGAAAAGGAGCTGAACATTGCCAACATTGCAGTTGGCCAAAAAGGGTGTATGCGTTTTTTTCTGTATATATTCAAGAAAAGGGCATACACTTTTTTAGCCAACCAAACAGGTGGGCACTGGAAGTCAATACTACAAAAGATATCACTTCGCATCAGTCAGAAGAGCCATCCTCATAAAGCGTAAAAAACAGAAATGCAGGACAGGGCAAGGAGAAGAGGGAGCCCTGTGAGACTTATAGTGGAAATGTATATTGCCAACGGCCATTCTGGAGAAGTGTATTGTGTTTACTAAAGCATCTATAAAATGAGCTACAGAGCATAGGGCACTTGCACTCATGGGCGTATATCTTGGGAAAAACAAAAATCGAGAGGACACAGGCACCCCAATGTTTACCCCCTCTCTGTTTAAAAGATCCTCGACTAGGATATAACTTAAATGTCTCTGGAGGGAAAAAATGGATAGAGATGTGGTACTTAGGTAGAGTGGAATATTATTCAGCCTGGAAATCAATGAAATATGGCCAGTTGTAACAACTCCGGAGGAGTTACGTATGATCATTCTAAGTGACAGAATTCAAAAAGAAAAAGACACATATCATAAGATATCACTTAAAGGTGGAATCCAAAATGGCTACACATGAAATAAATTACAAAACAAAAACATAGTCAAATATGTGGAAAACACGCATAAGGCTGCTAAACGGGAAAGGTGGGGAGGGGTGAGGCATCATCCAGGAGGTTGAAATTAGCAAAGATACCATTCCAAATACCAAACTGATAATCAACAAGGCCTACACGGTAGCTAAAAGAACTGCACTCAGCACACTCAAGTCACCGGAAAAGAATATATACGACTGGTAAGAATCTGAAAAAGAATTTATTGATGACTCTCTGTACGTGAATCAAGTGGATGTACAGCAGCAAGAAACAGAGCTTTGAAAATCAGCTGTAACCAATATAGTAATAAATTGAAAAAAATAAATGACAGAGAGACAGAGAAAACCTCTTACAACTTTTCCTCAGGGACGGTGATGCAACATGGATTGAACACATCTAGACCCACAGCAGGATGAGACATAAGGCTGGAAACTGTTTGCGCTAAGAGAAATGTGAGGTTGGGTGAGGAAATGCACACCCTTTAAAGTAATACTACCTGGTACCCATTCAATGGGTCCCAAATCTGCAGGTTCAAGGGATCTTCCTACAGCTAAAACATGCATGGAAAACCCAGAGGACTGTACACCATGTGATCGGGAGATGTGTCTAAAATGCACCTCATTTATCCTCTCCTGGTGCTCCTGTTCACCATTCCAGCCATGTTACTTAGAATCTCCCCACTTGGAGAATCAGCACATTTAAACTTCTGTTTCACACATTTTGCAAATTGTGAGGAGGATGAATGGGAAGAGGGGGAACCAATGAGAGAATAGTTGTAGGGGTTTGGACGGGCACATATCACTCTAATTTCCCATTAAGAATAAGAATTAAAGAAAGGCTCAGCCTGCCTCGCCGGAGCCAAAATAGGGCCTGAAGCAATCCTGTGGGTTTGTGGCCAGCTCACAAAAGAGCAACTTAAAAAATGGAGCTCAGGGTCACTGCAATTCACAAACCTGCAGAGTTATAAATGAAAACTAATGTCCAAAAATATGTTGAGGTAAGGCAAAGAAGAGGATCTGAATGCAAGACAGAATTGCAAGAAACAGATTTCAAGAGATAGATTGGACTCGTCTTTAATGCACATGAAAAGCGGCAGAATTTCGACAATGATGCAGTTGGCCCAAAAGGGCGTATGCGTTTTTTCCTGATTATATCCAGGAAAAAACGCATACGCACTTTATGGGCAACGAAGCAAGCAAGCAATGCAAATGTGCACAACAAAGAAGTCTCACTTCCCACCGGTCAAAAGGGCCATCCTAAAAATTTGTAAAAACCAGAAATGCAGGACAGGCCATGGAGAACAGGGAGCCTTTATACGCTGATGGGCAGTGTGTGAACTGCCGAGAGCCACTCTGGAGAAGTGTATGGTGGTTCCTAAATCATCTAAAAAACAGAGCTACAGAGCATAGGACACTTCCAATCATGGGAGTATATCTAGGGAAGTCTAAAAATCAACAAGACACAAGCACACCACAGTTTAGGGCTACTCTGTTTACAAGAACCTCAACTTCAGTACACCTTAAATATCCCAGGAAAGAGAACAATGGATAAAGAAGATGTGGTACTTATGTACAATGGAATATCTCTTCACCATGAAATCAATGTAATAAGGCTAGTAGAAGGATAAAGAGTGGATTTAGGTCCGATAATACTACTTGAAATAAGTCAAACAGAAAAAGAAACATATCATAAGATATCACTTATAGAGGGAGGGTAAATATGGCTGCACAAGAAATGAATTACAGAACAGAACAGTGTCTCACATTTAGAAAACACACTTATGTCAGCTTAAGGGGAAAGGAGAGGTGGGGTGATGCATAAAACCAGAGTTTGAAATTAGCACAGATACCGTTCAATAAACCAAATAGGTATTAGACAAGATCTACACCTTGCTCAATGAACTGGCCTCAACACACCCTATACACCGCAGAGAAATATATCTGAGTAATAAGAATCTTAAAACCCATGTATTGATATATCTCCATAAGGGAATCAAGTGTGTACAGAGCGGCACAAACACAGCAGTGAAAATGAGCTAAACCCCATTATAGAAATAAATTTTAAAAACAAAACACTGAAACAATGAAAGAGAGAAAAATTCTTACAAAATTCGCTCAGGGGCTGTGATGCAACCTGGATTGACCACATATAAACCCACAGCTGGATAAGACATAAGGCTGGACACTTGGGGCTGAGAGGATTGGTGAGCTTTGGTGAGCAACTGCCGAAAGTTTAATGCAATACTTCATGTTACTCAGTCCAAGGGTCCCAACACTCCAGGTTGAAGGGAATCTTCCTACAGCTAAACCATGCTTGGGAAACCCAGCGACTGGTATACCATATGATCGGGAAAGGTTTCTAAAACACACCTCATTTTTCCTCTCCTGGGGCTCCGGATCGACATTCCAGCCGCTTTACTAACAACATCCCCACATGTAGTCAATGCCTTTAAGTTCTGGTATCGCACAGTCTGCAGTTAGTGTAGAGGATGAATGGGAATAGGGGGAACCAGTGAGAAACAAGCTGTAGCGGTTTCAATGGGCACATGTCACTCTAATGTCACATCAGTAAGAAGAATTAACCAAAGGCACAGCAAGGTGCCCCAGAAGAAAAATAGGGCTTCAAGGAATCCTGTGGTTATGGGGCAAGACCACAAAAATAAGAGCTGAAAAGTGGGGCTAAGGGCCACTGCAATTCAAAAACCTGCAGAGTTATAAAGGCCAACTATTTTCAAAAAATATATTGAGGTAAGGCTATGAAGAAACATTGAAAGCAAGGCAGAATTGCAGGAAACCGATTTCAGGAGGTAGACTGGAATTGCATTGAAAACATATGAAGAGAGTCAGAACCTCGACAATGACGCACTTGGCCAAAAAGGGCGTATGTGTTGTTTCCTGAATATATTCAGGAAAAAACGCATGCACACTTTTTGGCCAACCAAGGAAGCTTGCAAAGGAAATCTGCACTACAATGAAGTCTCACTTCCACCTGGTAAAAAGGGCCATCTGAAAAAAGTGTAAAATCCATAAAGGCACGACAGGGCATGGAGAACTGGGAGCCTTCTTATGCTGATGGGCGGGATGTAAATTGTCAACAGCCACTCTGGAGAAGTGTATGGTGTTTCCTGAAACATCTAAAAAACAAAGCAACAGAGCCTAGGGCACTTCTATTTATGGTCCTATAGATTAGGGAAATTAAAATTAAAAAGACACAGCCACTCCAAAGTTTGGGACGGCTCTGTTTACAAGAACCTCGTTTACCGTACAAGTTCAATATCACAGAAAGTGAAAAATGGATAAATAAGTTGTGGAACTCTCGTACAATGCAGTATCACTCAGCAATGAAATCTATGTCATCAGGCCTGTAGCAGCATAATGAGTACAGTTACAAATGATGATTCTAACTGAAATAAGTCACACAGAAAAAGAAACATCATAAGATATCACTAACACACGGAATGTAAACTTGGCTACACAAGAACTGACTTGCAGAACAGAACAGGGTCTCAAATTGAGAAAACCAACTTATGCTTGCTTAAGGGGAAAGTTGAGTTGGGGTGCTGCATAAAACCAGA